>NC_036859.1:13414052-13437374 GCF_002910315.2 Salvelinus sp. IW2-2015 | reverse complement strand
TGAGTGTATGTAAACTTCTGACCCACTGAGAATGTGATGAAAGAAATAAAAGCTGAAATAAATCATTCTCTCTACTATTATTCTGACATTTCACATTCTTAAAATAAAGTGGTGATCCTAACTGACCTAAGACAGGGAATTTTTACTCSGATTAAAWGTCAGGAATTGTGAAATACTGAGTTTAAATGTATTTGGCTAAGGTGTATGTAAACGACTTCAACTGTATATACATTACCAGTCAAAAGTTTGGACACACCTACTCATTCTGTCACACCCTGATCTGTTTCACYTGTCTTTGTGATTGTCTCCACCCCCCTCCAGGTGTCGCCCATCTTCCCCATTATCCCCAGTGTATTTATACCTGTATTCTCTGTTTGTTCATTTTATTTCGTAAAAGCCTTCCAACGGTTTTCCCTTGCTCCAGTCTTTCTCTAGTTCCTGTTTCCTAGTTTTCCCAGTTTTGACCATTCTGCCTGCCCTGATCCTGAGCCTGCCTGCCGTTCTGCACCTTGTTACACCTCCCTGGATTACTGACCTCAGCCTGCCCTGACCCTGAGCTTGCCTGAAGTTCTGTACCTTTCGGACTCTGATCTGGATTACTGACCTCAGCCTGCCCTGACCCTGAGCTTGCCTGAAGTTCTGTACCTTTCGGACTCTGATCTGGATTACTGACCTCTGCCTGCCCTTGACCTGTGGTTTGCCTGCCCCCCTGATTTTGTTATAAACTTGTGTTACTTCGAAACTGTCTGCATCTGGGTCTTCTCCTGAGCCTTGACACAGTCAAGGGTTTTTCTTTTTAAAATATTTTCTACATTGTAGAATATTAGTGAAGACATCAAAACTATAAAATAACACATATGGAATCAGGTAGTAACCAAAAAAGTGTTATGGACAGTATGTGGAAAGAATATATGGTATATCTGAAGAATACATAGGATATAATTGTCACGCCCTGATCTGTTTCACCTGTCCTTGTGCTTGTCTACACCCCCCTCCAGGTGTCTCCCTTCTTCGCAATTATCCTCTCTGTATTTATACCTGTGTTCTCTGTCTGTTTGTTGCCAGTTCGTCTTGTTTGTTAAAGCTAACCAGCATTTTTTCCTGTCTGCTCCTATCCTTTCCCAGCTTCTCTTTCCTCGTCCTCCTGGATTTCTGATCTCTGCCGGTCCCTGACCCTTAGTCCGCCCGCTGTCCTGTACCTTTGCTTTATCCTGGATTTTCGACCCCTGCCTGCCTTGACCTGTCTTTGCCTGCCCCTGTTGCTACAATAAACATTGTTACTTCGACAATCTGCATCTGGGTCTTACCCTGATTCCTAATAAGAATAGTATATGTACAGTAATAGTTKAATAGGATGGCCATCACTAGAATACAGTATACATATGAAATGGGTAAAACAGTATGTAAACAGTATTAAAGTGACCAGTGTTCCATGTCTATGTACCTAGGCAGCAGCCTCTAAGGTGCAGGGTTGAGTAACCGGGTGGTAGCCGGCTAGTGACTGTGACTAAGTTCAGGGCAGGGTACTGGGTGGAGGCCGGGTGGTGATGGCTATTTAACAGTCTGATGGACTTAAAATAGAAGCTGTTTTTCAGTTTCTCGGCCCCATCTTTGATGCACCTGTACTGACCTCGCGTTATGGATGATAACGGGGTGAACAGGCCGTGGCTCAGGTGGCTGAGGTCCTTGATGATTTTCTTGGACTTCCTGTGACAACAGGTGCTGTAGATGTCCTGGAGGGCAGGCAGTGTATTCCTGGTGATGCRTTGGGCTGACCATACCACCCTTTGGAGAGCCCTGTGCTTGGGGATCATAGCTTTCATCTGGTCAGTCTATGTCATGGAAAGAGCATAATGTTTTGTACATTCAGTGTATGTTGTTTTCTAGAGTGTATAAAAATGACACAAATTCCTTCAGCATATGTACTTTGGATGTTGCCCACATTGATCGTGTCCCTTCTCACAAATATCTGTGCATCGGGATAGAAGACCATGTCTTTTAAAACTATACTGTTAGCTATACTGAAGAAGCACAAAAAGGGGCTTCTTGTATGGAAAATCCTGCTTCCTGCCTCTCGCTTAATGCTAGGAAGTCGATCATTCAATCGACGTACCTACCGGTCCTACACTATGGCGCCACTTCTTTAAAGCCATTAGATGCAGTTTACGATAGCGCACTTCGTTTTATTATGGGCTACATGTTCAGTAAACATCACTGCATTCTTTACCAGCCTGGCACTCTTTGATGTCAAGTAGGTTGATTCATTGCTCTTTTTTCATTTATAACACTCTCTTACAAAAACTCCCGCTATACCTAACATAAATAATAACTTTTAGACGTACGAGTTACCATACCCGGTCATGGCTAACTCTTGAAATCCCTTCAGTCTCCCTAGAGTTAGGTAAATCAGCTTTTAGTTTCTTTGCACCAAATGTATGGAACAAACTTGCTACAGAGTTCCCTACAATGTGCTGGTGCCTCTCGGGCAGTTAAACATTTTGATTGGGGACCTCTATGCTGAGAAATGTGATTGTTTTTCTTGAGTGTGTAATTTTATATATTTGTATTGTATTTGGTAAATTGTGTGTATGCAGGACTGCCTTGCGAAAGAGACCTTGGAACTCCTTGTCAAAATAAAGGTAAAATAAAATATACAAATTGAAACATATCCATCCTCCCCAAAATTACAAGATAAAAGCACTAACTGGCATAGTTAGTGTAAGGTTTGTTAAAATGAGTCTTTAAGCCCAGTATATTTTTGCTTGGGCCTTAATGGCCATGAACACCCTGTAGCCACATGGCTTCTACATTAAAGAACATTAGGCTGAACGAGTGGCCTGGACACCGCTGGTTCACTCAACCCCACGGGTAGTAGTGTTATGATGGTGGAGGGGCGGCACACAATTAAGTCCCTCAAAGTCTCAGTATTACTCACTGGAACAGCTAATCAAATGGCTACCCGGACTATTTACATTGACACCCCCCCATTTTTACACTGCTGCTACTCTCTGTTTATTATCTATGCATAGTCACTTTACCTCTACCTACATGTACATATTACCTCAATTACTTCGACTAACCTGTGCCCCTGCACATTGACTCTGTACCGGTGCCCCCTGTATATAGCCTTGCTACTGTTATTTTATTGAATATATTTTGAATATATTCATTATATTATTATATTATTGAATATATTTTTATTGAATATATTTTTTTACTTCCGTTTATTTTAGTAAATACTTTCTTACCACTTATTTTTCTTAAAACTGCATTGTTGTTATGGGCTTGTAAGTAAGCATTTCACTGTAAGGTGTTGTACACCTGTTGTATTCGGCGCATGTGACAAATAGTTTGATTTGATTTTTGATTTGATCTGAAACACACATTTCCTTTTTGAAGGATAGAACTCAATTTTCCTAGGCTTGAATACACTGTGCCCATCATCCACACGTAGGGATACTTACTGTGCCTTGAGGTTTTTGATACTGAAGATGTCTTTATATGAGTGGTGCCTTTGTGGAGTGAAAATCTCAAGATCCTAAACATCTACCACAGTAAATTTGAAATGATCATTGAATTGTTTTGGCAGCATTAACCCACAGCCTGGGGTGTTTATGATACACTCTCTTTAGTTTGTTTGTTAATCTGTTTATCATATGTCTGTACATAGCCTATAGTGGATTATTGTGCTGTCTACAATAGCTTCCTGCTTGTGTGTTCTTAGAGAAAGACATTTCTGCTAATCTGAATTGCACTAGTACCCATGGAAGTCTTTTCCATCAGAAAACATCGACTCACATTCGCCTCTTATCTACATCTTAAAAACTATTCTGGTATTCTGGACTTTGCAAACACACATTACTAGAGAGAGACTGGGAATATTGTTTTCTGCTGCTGGAGTACATCCTTTTAAATGATACCCATAATGAGTTTATAATATGCATCTGGGCTACCTCCTCTCTACTTTGATGTCTTCCAAATGGCCCGGGTGTCATCAGCAAAACATGTAGGCACTTTCCCGCCTCATTGACTCCCAAATGTATTTTAAATATCATTCCTGGTAACGCAATTATTTAAAACGCTGAACTAAACACTTACTAATGGGGAAAAAGACAGTGACTTCGATAAATTCATTTCTCAAATGGTGTGCTTTCTTTTATTTTTTCTCCCTTTTTTTACTGAAGCGGGGATGACAGAAACACATATCTGTGGACATTCTAAAACATATTTGACTTCCTCATTCTCCATTTACCAGCAGCTGTCTGTCTGTATGGGGTTTCTGCATTGTGGTCAACTTCCTCAAACGACAGTTAGCAACTGGACATTGAAAACAGCTAATGAGCTAATGAGTCTGTAGCTCTTCATTTATTCTTCATTAATGCAATTAAGGAATTAGTTCCCTCTGACTACCAGGATCTTAATGCAGTTTTGAGTACTACTAACTATGGAATCATGCATTTATAAAGTGGATGGAATTAAATTAGCTATAGCCCTCCCTTCAGGCACTAAGCTACATTCATAATGGCAAGTACGCAGTACAGTAGTTACAACAAAAAAAGTACTTCAGAATCAGAATGCAGGACTATGTTTAGGGGCCAGTGGTTTGCGGGCAGAGACTACCTTCATTGTGAAACTGTAGCTTATGATGGTGCAGTCAGATCACTCATCTAAAGACCTATTTAGTCATAAGGGGTCACCATGGAAACAGGGCGGGAGACGAGGGGCTAATGGGGTCCTTTAACAAGCTGACACTTCCCCTGTGCACTTTTACTTCCTCATAGAATTCCTGATGTGTCATTCGAGCCTTGGCCTATAAGGCATTTGGAGCGCTATATGACACACTCAGTATGCCTCTGTCTAAGCTCTTCTTTGAGAGGCTATTATGGGCCACAAATGCCTGTCAAGGTCCTCAAAGAAGAGCCTACACCAAGACATGACAGATGCCAGTCCAACCAACCTCAGTCTCCATCGCATCACTTTGTTGCTAGAAATATTAGGGAAAACAAAAATGCATTTATAGACCCTTTGAACTGTTGGTTGATGGAAGCTCTGTACAAGTCTGTGAAGGCATGATTACTTTCTCCCCCCTATAAACCCCTAAGCCCTAAACTCATGGCCTAGCCTAGGCCCTATAATGTATTGTGTCTGTCGTTACGGATTCCAATTGTCTTCCCTATAACGTACTGATCGCCATGCAAATATCCCCTTGCTTCATTATGACAATTGAGAGGTTCATATTTCAACCTAATAGTTCTTCTATAACTTTAACCATCTATCTCAACCTCATTTCATTGCGAGTGCTGTTAATACGCGCTTCCCCGCCAAGTGGAACATTTTCTAATGATGCAGCTCTCTCTCGTACCCAAAACAAGGCAGGCGAGCCCGGTGCTTCTGCATCAGTCACTAATGTATCCATCCATAATGTGTTTATAACACTCTCCCTAAAGGAGACAGCAATGACTACAAAGAGCGAGGAGAGTGAGGAGGCAAAGAGCCGGGCTGGAGTGGGGATCTTATGGGGTTGGTGGGGGGGAGCATGATATACACAGGCAGTCGCACAAATGATGGTCATGATGATAATAATTTACAAAAACACTACTGCCAAGCTATTAATGATGGCATCAGATCACACCCGTGGTAATATGTCCATAGATGTGATGTCATTAGCAACATATCAAGAAGACACATTGGAAATGGATGCCATGAGTGTGATAGGGGGAGGAGAGACTGTCTGGTATACAAGCACATTAACTCTGAATGCTGATTGACTTTCTGGGCTGTTGATAAGGGTAATAGCTACAAGTCTGGGGGTAATAGGTATATGTATGGGGTGATGTAAACATTATCCTAATTGTAAAGACCTCCATCATTTCATTTTCTCCTCATTAGACTTCATTAGTGTTATTACGTAGTAATCAAAGACTATTCAGTGAATTCTTATGATTATAGGCTAGACGTGTATTATTCAATTAGAAAATGTAAGCATGAGGCTGTATCACTTGCATTCTCTTTGGCTTGTCTTCCGCTTTGAATGTCAGCAGCTCAACAAAATATATTTAGCTGGTTTATAACATGACATACCTAACCTATTGATGCATTATTTTCCTCCAAGGTTCTCAGCTTGATATGTGGAGGAGAGAGGCATGGATTTATTATATTTGTTTAAGATATTGCTTTGACATATGACTAATTGTACAGAAAGCAAGTAAATGAAACTTGATCCAAATCAATTACTGCATTCTAAAATATATCAGGTTAATGGTTTATATTCTACAGGGCCTTTTCTTAGGCTGTGTTTACACAGGCAGCCAATTCTGATTGGGCTCTGAAAATGATCTGATGTGATTGGTCCAGAGACCAATTAGTGGAAAAAATATCAGAATTGGGCTGCCTGTTTAAACGCAGCCATAGATTGCCCTCTATATTGGGGAAGGAGTGGGATAGCACACGTTGTTATCCTCACAGTACTGGTTAGCTAGATTATCTCATTTATCTTCTACAAAATCTTCAGCTCACACTATAGAGCTCGCCAGTGCTAAAAAACAGAAATGAGTTGCCTCTGGTTCGATCAGCCATCTCTATGGGGAAAATTAATGGGGGAAAAATGTGGGTTTTGGGATGAATGCAGAAAATAAGTTCTGAGGTTAACAAAGGCTTAGGAGATCTTATACATTCTGTTCTATCAAATCAGTCAGTTAACATGACCTTTATGAATGATGAAGCTTTTTATATGCTTTGTGATTTTTTTATTAAATAAAATGCTTCAAAACTAGCTGATGAAAATTCTCATAGAAAATGTATAAAATCTCCTAAACCTGTGTTTACCACAGACCTTATTTTTGTCATTTATCCAAAAACACTACAAAAACTCCATACATTTCACAATGGGATTTAGCCAACAAATCACGACGGAGTAAGTGCCTAAGAAAAGACACCATTACTATCGCTCCCTATACTAAATCATTCATATGGTTGTGACATAATTGTGACATAAACCACAATTTATATAACATAAAAAAAATCGATTGAGGGAAACCTTTTCAAGCAACCATCTACTACTTATACCTTTTTTTTTACATTAAAAGATTGACATAGCCCATGAATCAGATAGGTGCAGTGATGTAAATTGAGCTACATGACCAAAAGTATGTTGAACAAACTGTTGCCACAGAGTTGGAAGCACAGAATTGTCTAGAATGTCATTGTATGCTGTAGCGGTAACATTTCCCTTCGCTGGGACTAAGGGGCCTAGCCTGAACCATGAAAAACAGCCCCAGACCATTATTCCTGCTCCAACAAACTTTACAGTTGGCACTATGCATTCGGGCAGGTAGCGTTCTCCTGGTATCCGCCAAACCCAGATTCGTCCATCTGACTGGCAGACAGAGAAGCGTGATTCATCACTCCAGAGAATGCGTTTCCACTGCTCCAGAGTCCAATGGCGGCGAGCTTTACACCACTCCAGCCAACACTTGGCATTGCGCATGGTGACCTTAGGCTTGTGTGCGGCTGCTCGGCCATGGAAACCCATTTCAAGAAGATTCCGAAAAACAGTTATTGTGCTGAAGTTGCTTCCAGAGGCAGTTTGGAACTCGGTAGTGAGCGTTGCAACTGAGGACAGACGCTTTGTACGCGCTACGCACTTCAGCACTCGTTGGTCCCGTTCTGTGAGCTTGTGTGGCCTACCACTTCACGGCTCCTAGATGTTTCCACTTCACAATAACAGCACTTACATTTGACAGGGGCCTAAATTTGACAAACGGACTTGTTGGAAAGGTGGCATCCACGTTGAAAGTCACTGAGCTCTTCAGTAAGGCCATTCTACTGTAATATTTGTCTCCGGAGATTGCATGGCTGTGTGCTCAACTGTATACACCTGAGAGCAACGGGTGTGGCTGAAATAGCCAAATCCACTAATTTGAAGGCGTGTCCACATACTTTTGATATATAGTGTCCCTGCATGGGGTCTGGGTATAGGCTGCCAATGTTATGATGAGGGTATTTGATGTACATGCTCTGACTAATAGGCTAAATAATGTTCACAACAAAACATGACTAAAGCAATGGTCCCACCTAGTGGTGAAAAATGAACATTGCAGAAGTTTTGAATCAAATCATAAGGACATACATTTTTTTTTTTTTTTGATTTATTTCACCTTTATTTAACCAGGTAGGCTAGTTGAGAAAAAGTTCTCATTTACAACTGCGACCTGGCAAAGATAAAGCAAAGCAGTTCGACACATACAACAACACAGAGTTACACATGGAATAAACAAACGTGCGGTCAATAATACAGTAGAAAAAGTCTATATACAGTGTGTGCAAATGAGGTAAGATAAGGGAGGTAAGGCAATAAACAGGCCATGGTGGCGAAGTAATTACAATATACCAATTAAACACTGGAGTGATAGATGTGCAGAAGATGAATGTGCAAGTAGAGATACTGGGGTGTAAAGGAGCAAGATAAWWAAATAAATTAATGAGACAACATACATTTAGTGCATTTGTTTACCAAAAAGAAATGAGTCAACCTTAATATTAGTCAGTGGTGCATCCCTGGTTGCAAACCTGCATGTTGCATAGCCTAAATTGTGTTTTTGTGGCGCCTGATGCACTTTAGTTTCTTTTATACTTAAACTGGTGCATTTGGTGACAGCTTTGGTGCCCTCGACACGGCGTGCTTGGCCAACTCTAAGAAGAGTCGGACTGTGGTCTGTACCTCTCAGCAGGTGATGGTTGAGCGCTTGTTGTACTGAGTCAGACAAGATGCTTCAGTTGAAATGTGCTAAAACAAGTCCTTGACAACAGCCTGGTATCATACACTAGACGTAACATAGTAAATGTAAACCTGCAACACTCAAATTAGTATGATACTACTGTATGTTACGTTTGGTATGGTTACAACGCCATCATCTAGCAACTCAAAGGTTGCCAAAGGAATCCCATCATGGACAACTTTAGCAACTTTTCAGCTACTTACTACTTTTTAGTTATTTCACAACTACTTAGCATATTAGCTAACACTTCCCCTAACCTTTGAACCTAATTCCTAACCTTAACCCTAACCCCTAGCCTAGCTAACGTTGGGCAGCTAGCTAACATTAGCCACCTAGCTAATATTAACCACAATAAATTGGAATTCGTAAGATAATCATTTTGATAATTGATAACATATTGTACGTTTTGCAAATTCGTAACATGCACGAATCGTAATTTGTAACATATGATACGAAATGGATGATGAACATCCGCAAATTAATACATACCATACGAAATGTAACATTACATACTACTATAAATTATTCCCGGATTTACATACAGAATAAACGTAATGCTCTTAGACCAGGTTGCAGCCAAAGGAATTTGTGATGCTCATTGCCCTACTGGAGATGCCCGTGTCGGGATGGACCTAGAGCCAAAGAAAGAGCACATCATCAAGTTGAAGAAAATAACACACAGCAAGTAGTTAGTTCCAAGTTAGTTAGAATATATTTAATAAATCTTGCCTATTAGGCACATTATGATAGATAGGTTAAAAGTATCTTTACTATGACCTTGTCTCTTAAGCAAAACTTTATTGATATAAACCAATATAAACCAAACCACACTCTGTCTGTTTGTGACAGAGTGTGTTTTACATGGCCAGAAACACACACTTGAGTTTGAAATAGTTGAGGCTAGTCAACAGCCATTACTGTCAGGTTCTATATGCGATCGCCTTGGGCTTATTAACTTCACCATCCCAGCTGATCTTAACATTATAGACAAAGTCCAGGCTGGGCCCCCGAGCAAGGAGACACTCCTAAGCAAGTACGATGATGTCTTCAACGCACCGGTCGAGTCAGTTCCCGGCGCAGTCCACTTTGAGTTGGACGCAGCAATCCAGCCTGTCCAGTGTGTCACCCCGCAATGTACCAGTGGCCATGAAAGCAGCTACGAAGGCTCAGCTTGACAAATATGAAGCAGATGGCCACATCATATCCGTCACCGAGCCTACAGACTGGATAAATAATATGGTTATCGTCAAGAAACCAGACATGCTACGGATATGCATTGATCCTAAACACCTCAACCGGGCTCTGCGACGTTCACGTTACATTATGCCCACGTTGGAGGATGTTCTTTACAAGGCCAGAGTCTTCAAGCTCGTGGATGCCAGAGATGCCTTCCTGCAGTGCAAGCTCGACGAGCCCAGCAGCTACATGACCACCTTTTGGACACCCTGGGGCAGGAAGAGGTGGTTGAAGCYTCCGTTTGGTGTCTCCGTGGCTCCAGAGGTRTATCAKCGGAAACAGCACGAGCTGTTGATGGGACTCAGTGGCGTGGAACCCATAGCAGATGACATCCTCGTAGTGGGCTGTGGGGACAGTGATGAGGAGGCAGAATGTGACCATGACWCCAAGCTGCTGGCCCTGATGGWCAGATGCAGACAGGTCAAGCTAAGGCTAAGCATAAAAAAGCTTCAGTTTAAAGTGCCAGAGGTCCGCTTTCATGGGCACATCTTGTCCTCCACCGGATTGAAGGCGGATCCTGAAAAAGTGAAGGCTGTCTTGGAAATGCCCCACCCATCTGACGTGAAGGGAGTGCAGCGCTTCGTCGGATTCGTCACCTACCTGGCCAGGTTCCTACCGTGGCTCTCTGAAGTGTGTGAGCCACTAAGGAGGCTCATGGACAAGGACACCATCTGGCATTAGCTCCCAAAACATGACGCAGCGGTGAGGGAAATAAAACAACTGGTCACCCAGACACCTGTACTGCGATACTCCGATGTGTCAAAACCTGTCACGATTCAGAGTGACYCAAGCCAGTATGGACTTGGCTGTTGCCTCATRCARGAGGCCCAGCCTGTGGTATTCGCCTCTAGGGCACTCACCCCAACAGAGCAGAACTATKCCCAGATAGAGAAGGAGTGCCTCAGAATTGTGTTTGTATGCCAACGCTTCCACCACTACCTGTACGGGCGCGACAATATTACCGCAGAGACAGATCACAAGCCCCTTATTGCTATATTCAGCAAGCCTCTTCTGAATGCCCCGAAACGACTGCAGAGCATGCTACTGGCCCTACAGAACTACAACCTCAAGGTGGTGTATAAGCCAGGGCCAGAGATGTATGTGAGTGACACGCTCAGCAGGGCTACTGCATCAGGCACTCACACACGCTCCATGCATGAACAACACGCAGTGTGCAGCTTACAAACAGAGCAAGTGGATGTTGAACACATCAACCAGGCTGACTACCTCAATGTTACGGACCAGCGCCTTATACAAATCAGACAGCACACAGACAKGGACGRRCAACTCCAGGCATTGAGGTCTGTGATTCTGATGGGCTGGCCCGACTGCAAGGAAGAAACTGCTTTAGCCSKCAGAGAATATTGGCCAGTCAAAGAGGAGCTCAGTGTTCATAACGGAGTAATATTCAAGGGTCAGAGAGTCGTTATTCTCCGGTCTCTGCGCCCTGAGATGTTGGCGCTCGTGCACTCAAGTCACATAGGAGGTGAGGCCTGTTACAGACAAGAACGTGACACACTGTATTGGCCAGGAATGCAGAGTGAAATCAAAGACTATGTCAGTAAATGCACAATCTGCAATGARTATGCCATTGAGCAACAGAGAGAGACGATGATGTCCCACGAGCTACYGATGCGCCCCTGGCAGATAGTAAGTCTAGAWCTCTTCCAGCACAGTGGCAAAGACTTTCTGCTGGTAGTCGATCATTACTCAGACTTCTGGGAGATTGACCTCGTCCCCGACCTCTCAGCAGAGACAACGATCAAACGCTGCAAGGCTCAGTTTGCCCGCTATGGCCAGCCAGATAGGGTAATTTCAGACAATGGACCCCAATTCTCCGGAGTTGAGTTCTGAAAATTTGCTGCAGAATGGGAATTCGAGCACGTCACTTCATCACCACGACACCCAAAAGCTAATGGGAAGGCGGAGTCCGCAGTCAAAATCGCAAAGAACCTCTGCAAAAAGGCTCTGCGAGAGGGCAAAGATGCATGAAAAGCAATCCTGCAGTGGCGCAATACCCCGACAGAAGGCATGGATAGCAGCCCGGCCCAGCGTCTCATGGCACAGCGCTTAAAAGCAGCTCTGCCAGTAGCCAGCACTCTCCTGGAGCCCTGTGTGGTGACAGACGTGCTGGTGAAGCTACGTCACAGAAGACAGGTCTCCAAGTTCATCTACGACAAATCAGCAAAATACTTACCTGAGCTCAGGGTGGGTGAAACGGTGCGAATGAAGCCACTACCAGAGGACCGGACGGGCCTCTGGAGACTCGGATCCTGTGTACAGAAAGTGGCACCACGCTCCTACTTGGTCGAAGTGAATGGATCACTGTACCGTCGTAACAGGGTTGACCTTCGGATTGCTGAGCCAGCACCTACTCAGAACCCTGATGGTCAAAGGGGTCGCATGACAAAAGACGGAACCCCAGCAAGTCACATGGGGCCTGAGGCACTGGGCGAAGAGCCAGGGGATCACAGGTCGGCCGCTCCCTCGCCCATCAATACTCCCCTTAGACAGTCAGGTGACACGCCTGTGCGGGAACCCGCAGTCCTCGCAGACAAGCCGCCTGTCTTTTCACGCTGCGGGCGTCTGTCCCAGCCACCAAAAATACTTAATCTGTAGGTTTCCCATTAGGAATTGTTGACAGACAGTGATAAAAGTGAAGAGAGTATCAAAATGTGTTGTTGTTACCTGAAAAAAAGAAAATACTAAACTGTTCATGTTGGAAATTATCACTAGGTTTGTTTTGTTGGTGAATTGACAGCTCCTGTCCTATTTTATAAAAGGGAAGATGTTATGGGTGTAAGATGGCACAGTGATGGCACAGTGATGCCATCTATTGGTAAATGTTAATTACTGCAACTCCAGTGTTTTACCGGTGTGCTTGAGATACCCGGATGTATTGTAATGTACTGAACAAGACTGGTTACTCGCATCAATGCCTCTGTTTCGTCATTTAACATTCAAATAGTAAGTTTCTCTTCTCTTGTCAAGAGAACATCCCTGGTCATCCATACTGCCTCTGATCTGGCGGACTCTCAACACAAATGCTTTGTTTATAATTATGTCTTGAGTGTTGGAGCGTGCCTCTGACTATCCGTCAATAAAAAATAAAAATAAATRTGCTGTCTGCTTAGCTTAATATAAGGAATTTGAAACGGTTTATACTTTTACTTTTCATACAGTACTATTTAGCAATTCCATTTACCTTTTAATACTTAAGTATATTTAAAACCAAATAATTTTAAACTTTTACTCACGTAGTATTTTACTGGGTGACTTTCAATTTTACTTGAGTCATTTTCTATTAAGACATCTTTACTTTTACTCAAGTATGACAATTGAGTACTTTTTCCACCTCTGCCCTTCTTTTTGGTTACATACATCCTTATTCATTTAGAAACTTGTAAGATACAAAATAACAAACAGTACTTCATAAGACCTACCTTTTRATACAGTCAAAATATGATCAATTGTATTGAGATACTGAAGGCACTCTTATGGTCTATTGCACAGTAGCCTAATTCCCACCTCATGAAGCCTTCGCCATCATTTTATTTTAATTAGTCGACAGCTCACGTGGTGTCCTGCATATATTTCTATATTGGCAGATATACAAATCAGTCTGTCATTCATGCGCATTCCACTGGGTGTCGCGCGTGCACCAGCTTTGTACGCATTAATAAGCATTGCATCAATAACAGTCATTATCACCTCAAGTGGTTCAGATTGTGTAGTAAGTGATAATTCATTTTTCTTGTACAATGGCGATAGTGGTCACAGTGCATAATGGTCCTTGACATTGTGTATAATTTGTATGAAAATTACATTTTCAGCATTGCAAATTGGCTGAATATTTTTGTTATCTATCATTGGACGATTCCTGTAGTTCAAGAGACACCAAAACAGCATGCAATCATACAAGGTACACATTTCTTACTATTGCATGCAAATAATGTAGGTAGGCTATCATGGTTATTTCCAGTCTTGGGTTTGCAGTGTGGTTGTACAGTACCACTGAGCTTATGGTCATAATTTAGAGTGTGGGGGAAATAGCGCTTTGCCAGGATTTGCACAGTTGTAAAAACAGCAAGGTTACTGTAAACAACTGTTGTGTATTATCTGTGGTCTGCTCAAATCAAATTCTATTGGTCACGTACACATACAGTATTTAGCAGATGTTATTGCGGTTGTAGCGAAATGCTTGTGTTCCTAGCTCCAACAGTGAAGTACAATCTAACAATACACACACATATAAAAGTAAAAGTATGGAATTAAGGAATATAGAAATATTAGAATGAACAATGTCGGAGTATTGACAGTATGTGGATAGATTATATGTAGTGTATCTGAATAATACGTAGGATATAATAGCATATTTACAGCAATAGTTGAATAGGATGGCCTTGACTAGAATACAGTATACATATGAAATGGGTAAAACAATATGTAAACAGTATTAAAGTGACCAGTGTTCCATGTCTATGTACACAGGGCAGCAGCCTCTAACGTGCAGGGATGAGTAACCGGGTGGTAGCCTGCTAGTGACTGTGACTAAGTTCAGGGAGGGTACTGGGTGGAGGCCGGGTGGTGATGGCTATTTAACAGTCTGATGGACTTAAAATAGAAGCTGTTTTTCAGTTTCTCGGCCCCATCTTTGATGCACCTGTACTGACCTCGCGTTATGGATGATAACGGGGTGAACAGGCCGTGGCTCAGGTGGCTGAGGTCCTTGATGATTTTCTTGGACTTCCTGTGACAACAGGTGCTGTAGATTTCCTGGAGGGCAGGCAGTGTACCCCCGGTGATGCATTGGGCAGACCGCGCCACTGTCTGGAGAGCCCTGCGGTTGCCGTACCAGCCGGTAATACAGCCTGACAGGATGCTCTAAATGGTGCATCTGTAAAAGTTTGTGAGGGACTTAGGAGCCAAGCTGAATTTCTTCAGCCTCCTTAAGCTGTTGCGCCTTCTTCACCACACTGTCTGCGTGGGTGGACCATTTCAGATTGCCACTGATGTGTACACCGAGGAACTTGAAGCTTTTCACCTTCTCCACTGCGGCCCCGTCGATGTTGATGGGGCGTGCTCCCTCTGCGGTCTCCTGAAGTCCACGATCAGCTCCTTTGTTTTGTTGACGTTGAGTGTTATTTTCTTGGCACCACTCAGCAAGGGCCCTCACTTCTTCCCTGTAGGCTGTCTCGTCGTTGTTGGTAATCCGGCCTACCATTGTTGTGTTGTCTGCAAACTTGATGATTGAGTTGGAGGCGTGCGTGGCCACACAGTCATGGGTGAACAGGGAGTACAGGAGGGGGCTGAGTACGCACCCTTGTGAGGCCCTTGTGTTGAGGATCAGCGTAGTGGATGTGTTGTTGCCTACCTTCCCCGCATGGGGTGCGGCCCGTCAGGAAGCCCAGGACCCAGTTGCACAGGGCGGCGTTCAGACCCGGGGCCCCGAGCTTAATGATGATGGTGTTGAAGGCTGAGGCATAAAACAACGTGTTCATTTTAAAAAAGTGTTACATAACCTAGCATCACAGTAACATCTGTATCTGTTCTGTTTGTGACTGTGTCAGAATGGTCAAGGAAATGATCTTATACCCACAGAAGGATTGATCCTAACTGTCAGTTACCATTCCACGTTCAATTCACTGCTATCTATAGAGGGTCTTTGCGGTTAGTCAGAATTAAATCCACTTGACATTTCAGATGGGAAACCATCTGTCCTGTATTTTGTGAGTCTGTGACAAGGTCTTTGTGACAAATAGCATATGTGTGACGCACAGGAGGCTGCTAAGGGGAGGACGGTTCATAATAATGGACGGAATGGAGTTAATGGAATGGCATCAAACACTTGGAAGGTATATGTTTGATGTATTTGATACCATTCCACTGATTCCGCTCCAGCCATTACCACGAGCCCGTCCTCCCCAATTAAGGTGCTACCAACCTCCTGTGGTGTGACGTCCATATGTTGCCATGTCATATCTCCCAGCTCCTATCCCAGGACTATAGACCTTTTATGTTGATGAAAGTCCATGTGTCTGTCATTGCAGGAGTAGGACAGTTTCATCATATGCATTTGGCATATCATTTGAAGGTAAGAGACTCTTTTAGGTTTGTTTTTGCCATAAATGTTTCATCATTAGACTGTCCTGTTTTGTGACACATACAGTAGGYCTGTCTAAACCAGACTTGATCAAACATAAAATTGCATTATATGCAATGCATTCTAGATTATTTCCCTAMATGAAAGAATCATCCCATGGTTTTAATGATTTCATGCACTTGACTGGACTATGACATGGAGATTAACAATCCCTTTTATAATGAATGGTGAAAAAGGAGCAAATAATTTTGGTATCACCACTTTACCAGGACTTTACTAGTCGAAGCTGGGGTATACTCATTRGTCCGATTCCGTTGCAAAACATTTTGTCTGTTGGAAAAGGATAAACATTCAACATTGGCCATGCTGTCAATCCATAATGACTTCTGCCTCGCTCAAAACAACTGGTAACTCGGAACTATTACAAGTGCTGATCAATGCTCCTGCTGTTTCACAGGGTGTTTCTTAGAGCAATGTCTCATAACCAAATATAGTTATTTTACAGTGGCCTTGAACTAACCATGTAATAAATAGTACATCCCAGCAGGCAAAACTACCAGCTTTAACTTTATAATTATGAACACTTACAATCAGGGGTGGGGATTTACAATGGTGAGTTCCCAGACTTCTTCCAACTCTACCGCTGATTGTAAGTGTTCATAATTATAAAGTTAAAGCTGGTAGTTCAACACCCAAGGGGGTTGAATTTTCGAGCTCTCCCCGTAGATTTTGTGGTGACGTAGTGTCCCCACGAGTGACAGAACACTGAGCCAATCACGGCTCAATTAGAGAACATTACCAACCCCAAAGCTYCATATTTTCCGCTGGTTGCCCCACCACCACAGAAAGCACTGAGCTAGGCTGAAACACCTGCATTTTGGAGCTGCCTTTCTCAAGAAAGAAAAAAAAAAAAGAAACCATGTTTGAATGTGGTTTTATTAACTCAAGTATTATTATTATTTTTTTTTTATTATTTTTTTTACATTGTTACATCGTATTAATGCCAAAATAACATTCAAAACAGGTGGGGCTCAAAACAGGCGGGGATCTGCTCCACCTGCTCTGAATGACAGGTCGCCACTGGCCACATCACTTATCATCTGTCCTATTGGGTCCCCCTACCCCATCCAACCCCTCTTGTCTCTCTCTTTGACAGACAGAGTGACAGTCCAGACACACATATGGGAGTTGGATGCCCCTTTTGCAGAGTKTGTGTGATAGGCCCAGATGTTGAGTCGGTCTGGTCAGGTCTGAAGTTGTAGTCCCAGGTACTCCAGTTTACTCCAAACGGAAAATGTTTAGCAACAAAGACGAGAGTTTTTCTATTGGACAAATTCAGGTAAGTCTCTCCCAGTTTCGTTCTGTTTGCTTCCTTTTGGTTCCTAGAGTAAACACTAAATGGTTTCCATTGCAAAATGTTTTGCAACAGACCAAATGTTTTGCAACTGTCTGCGACTAATGAATACACTCCTGAAGTGTTCTCTCCTACAAAGGCAAAATGAAGTAACTACTGTACACTTTTTGTCAAAATTGAATTAAGACTGAAATTAGGCATTGTAGCAGTAGAGGCCGCTGAGGGAAGGACAGATCATAATAATGGCTGGAATGGAGTGAATGGAATGATATCAAAACACATGGAAACCATGAGTTTGATGTATTTTATATCWTTCCAATCACTCTGCTCCAGCCATTACCAAAAACCTGTCCTCCCCAATTAAGGTGCCACCAACCACCTGTGCTTTGTAGATTTTTTTTTATCTTGCGACAAAGTGTCCTGGTTAAATTATGCTCCGTTTCAGAGAAATAGAGTGTGAAATATGTAGTAACTACAAAATTCAAGCAAAAATCAAGGCAAGCATTGCTTTGTTCCACTGTGTTTTGACTGCAGTTACCCTTTCTGCTATACAAAGGGAAAGAGCAGCAAAATGGCCTTAAAGTTTATTTGCTGTCCAGCCAAGTATGTTGTAGGTAGATAATTGATAACGCACTGATGTATCATCTTATTATGAAGTAATTTTTTATGCATATCAACCATGACCACTGATGATCAAAAGTCAAATAAATTACCATAGAAAGCCAAACAGAAAAACAACAAGAAAGTTGGATAAACACATTTACATTGCAGATAAAGTAAAGTAAACATATTTGCTTTAAGTATAAACATTCTACGTGATGAAATAGTCCTTACCTTATGTGTAAAAGTGCTTGAGGGTTACTACAATAAAACAWKAAAACATAACAACATAAAACCATTACATCTCAAACTGTTTTCATCAAACAGAAAAACAACAAGAACATTGGATAAACACATTAGATTGTAGATAATGCACTATATATTGGTTTATATATTAGTTCACATCCCTTTTAGACAGCATTTCTCCTTTGCCAAGATAATCCATCCACCTGCAGGTGTGGCATATCAAGAAGCTGATTAAACAGCATAATCAGTACACAGGTGTACCTTGTGCTGGGGACAATAAAAAGCCACTCTAAAATGTGCAGTTTCGTCACACAACACAATGCCACAGATGTCTCAAGTTTTGAGGGAGCGTGCAATTGGTATGCTGACTGCTAGAATGTCCACCAGAGATGTTACCATAAGCCACCACTAACATGTAACCACGCCAGCCCAGGACCTCCACATCTGGCTTCTTCTTCTGCAGCATCGTCTGAGACCAGCCACCCGGACAGCTGATGAAACCGTGTGTTTTCACAACTGAATCATTTCTGCACAAACTGTCAGAAACCGTCTCAGGGAAGCTCATCTGCGTGCTCGTCGTCCTCACCAGGGTCTAGACCTGACTGCAGTTTGGTGTCGTAACCGACTTCAGTGGGCAAATGCTCACCTTCGATGGACACTAGCACGCTAGAGAAGTGTGCTCTTCACGGATGAGTCCCGGGTTTCAACTGTACCAGGCAGATGGCAGACAGCAATGTCAAAGTTGTTAACAGAGTGCTCCATGGTGGCGGTGGGGTTATGGTATGAGCAGGCATAAGCTATGGACAACGAACACAATGGCATTTTATCGATGGCWATTTGAATGCACAGAGATACCGTAACGAGATCCTGAGGCCCATTGTTGTGSCATTCATCCGCCATAAACCTCATGTTTCAGCATGATAATGCACTGCACCATGTCGCAAGGATCTGTACACAATTTTTGGAAGCTTAAAATGTCCCAGTTCTTCCATGACCTGCACACTGAACAGATAGGTCACCCATTGAGCATGTTTGGGATGCTCTGGATCAACAGGTACGACAATGTGTTCTAGTTCCCGCCAATATCCAACTTCACACGGCCATTGAAGAGAAGTGGGACAACATTCCACAGACCACAATCAACAGCCTGATCAACTCTATGCTAAGGAGATGTGTCAAGCTGCTTGAGGCAAATGGTGATCACACCAGATACGGACTGTTTTTCTGATCTATGCCCCTACCTTTTTTTCAAGGTATTCCCAGTCATGCGAAATCCATAAATTAGGACCTAATGAATTTATTTAAATTGACTGATTTCCTTAAATGAACTGTAACTCAGTAAAATAAAATAAAATTGTTGCATGTTGCATTTATATTTTTTTCAGTGTAGTAACACCAACCCCAATGGTGCAACACAATAGGAAAAGGGAAAGTGGCATGAAAAAGTTAGCTAACATTAGCTAGGTAAACAGACAGTGCATGCAGATAGCTAGCAAAACAGACTCATTAAGAAAATGCACAAATCATTTGGCTGGTTAGCAAGCCTAGATTGAACAGAACAAAGCTGGCTGCATTTCCTTAGTTTTTCATCAGATGTTGTTAAAATGAATTACCTCCAAATTAGTCGGGCAGGACTGTTTTCTCCTGCCATGCCAATGCCATGGCGTGAAACGATCAGGTGCCCACTTTAGTCCCTGAAAACAAATGGTAAAAAAATTATTTGCTACATGTCTTTAGCTGGCTAGTAAGTTCACCAATTCATGATTTAAAAACCATCCGGGTCTTCACAATTGACAGATTGTTGAATCTACAATTAGTTTGTTAAGTTGGTCATCTCTAAACAGCTGATAAGCAGGATGAGATCACCTGCTAGCTAGCTAGCTAGCGCGTCCGACTTGTTAGCTAGCTAGCACTTGGCAACAGGTTGAACACCAATTACTCAACATTTGAAATCACAATTCATATGAAAGTAATTCGTTGAACAATTTAACATAATTTGGTGAATAAATAAACAAGACTTCTTATTCTTCTGGAAAATGTTATCTCAAGTGAGTACTTTTTTGCTGTGCCACAAGGTGTTATGGGATATTGTCCCCCAGCCAAGGATACTTTGGACTGGGACAACTGAGGTATAAAATGAATGATTGGGACATGCCAATGTTGACGGCCTGGCTAGAAATTCTGCCTCTAAAGGAAGCATCTTATTATCGCCAATTGATGTCTCGTTAAACCATCAATACTTGCTAAATTCACCCGCACAGTTGATCTCAATTGCAACCATTATTGCTCACCTCATTACCGCTCCCTAAAAGATGCTTGCAACCAAAGTCTTTTAAGATATGTTCGCCCTCTGGTTGGTATTGTCATTGGAAGAACTTAGTCCTTTTTGAACAGACTAAGGGTGATTTATCTATTTGACAAGCATTGTAAATACAATGTAAATAAAGTATGTCCTTGTTTAACACTGCAAATCTACTGTGGAAAATTACCTGACACTGTATGAATGGAAACTAATGTTGGTGTAGCTTACTGACTGTAAATATTTTATTTGTTTCCTATTTATGTTATTTCTTATGAAGATCAGGGGTAAAATTACCCTGGACTGTCCATATTTGAAATGTGTAACTACATCAAGTCAATCGAGGGATTTAGTTATTTGTGCCAGAATGGCATGGGCCGGAATTAAACCCACGCTGACCAGGTAGGCATATTCAGTCTCTCCCTATCCCAGTCTGCTGTTCCCACATGCTTCAAGATWGCCACCATTGTCCCTGTACCCAAGAAGGCAAAGATAACAGAACTAAACCACTATCGCCCCGTAGCACTCACTTCTGTCATCATGAAGTGCTTTGAGAGACTAGTCAAGAATCATATCACCTCCACCTTACCTGCCACGCTAGACCCACTTCAATTTGCATACCGCCCCAATAGGTCCAGAGATGATGCAATCGCCATCACACTGCACACTGCCCAATCCCATCTGGACAAGAGGAATACCTATGTAAGAATGCTGTTCATCGACTACAGCTCAGCATTCAACACYATAGTACCCTCCAAGCTCATCATTAAGCTTGAGGCCCTGGGTCTCAATCCCGCCCTGTGCAATTGGGTCCTGTACTTTCTGATGGGCTGCCCCCAGGTGGAGAAGGTAGGAAACAATATCTCCACTTTACTGATCCTCAACACTGGCGCCCCACAAGGGTGTGTGCTCAGCCCCCTTCTGTACTCCCTGTTCACACATGACTGTGTGGCCATGCACACCTCCAACTCAATCATCAAGTTTTAAGAAGAAATCCCAGTGGTAAAAAAACAGCAGGGAAAAAAAAAACCTCAAAAGACTACTCAAATAATACACAACTAAAACCAGAGAACCTCTGGAAAATCCAACAAGAGAAATATCTGTATAAAACAAGGCTTGGGCTGGGCTGGGTGCTAACTTACAAACACTGACGAAGGAACTGAGGACACACACAGGGTTTAAATACTAAAGGGAATGACCTACAGGTGCAAACAATAATTAGAGCAAGAAAAACAAAAGGTACAAAAAAGGTGCAATGGGGACATCTAGTGACCAAAACCCGAACAGTCTTGGCCCAAACCTGACACATACAGTGGGGCAAAAAAAGTATTTAGTCAGCCACCAATTGTGCAAGTTCTCCCACTTAAAAAGATGAGAGAGGCCTGTAATTTTCATCATAGGTACACTTTAACTATGACAGACAAAATGAGAAAAAAAATTCCAGAAAATCACATTGTACGATTTTTAATGAATTTATTTGCAAATTCTGGTGGGAAATAAGTATTTGGTCAATAACAAAAGTTTATCTCAATACTTGTCATTGCCAACAAAGGGTATATAACAGCGGGCAAACGTTTTCTGTAAGTCTTCACAAGGTTTTCACACACTGTTGCTGGTATTTTGGCCCATCCTCCATGCAGATCTCCTCTAGAGCAGTGATGTTTTGGGGCTGTTGCTGGGCAACACGGACTTTCAACTCCCTCCAAAGATTTTCTATGGGTGAGATCTGGAACTGGCTAGGCCACTCCTGACCTTGAAATGCTTCTTACGAAGCCACTCCTTCGTTGCCTGGCGGGTGTTTGGGATCATTGTCATGCTGAAAGACCCAGCCACGTTTCATCTTCAATGCCCTTGCTGATGGAAGGAGGTTTTCACTCAAAATCTCACGATACATGGCCCCATTCATTCTTCTCTTTACACAGATCAGTCGTCCTGATCCCTTTGCAGAAAAACAGCCCAAAGCATGATGTTTCCACCCCCATGCTTCACAGTAGTATGGTGTTCTTTGGATGCAATCAGCATTCTTTGTCCCCCAACACGACGAGTTGAGTTTTTACCAAAAAGTTCTGTTTTGGTTTCATCTGACCATATGACATTCTCCCAATCTTCTTCTGGACCATCCAAATGCTCTCTAGCAAACTTCAGACGGGCCTGGAATGTGTCCCCCTGCTTAAGCCAGTACGTCTGGCACTGCAGGATTTGAGTCCCTGGCGGCGTAGTGTGTTTACTGATGGTAGGCTTTGTTACTTTGGTCCCAGCTCTCTGCAGGTCATTCACTAGGTCCCCCTGTGTGGTTCTGGATTTTTGCTCACCGTTCTTGTGATCATTTTGACCCCACGCGGTGAGATCTTGCATGGAGCCCCAGATCGAGGGAGATTATCAGTGGTCTTGTATGTCTTCCATTTCCTAATAATTGCTCCCACAGTTGATTTCTTCAAACCAAGCTGCTTACCTATTGCAGACTCAGTCTTCCAGCCTGGTGCAGGTCTACAATTTTGTTTCTGGTGTCCTTTGACAGCTCTTTGGTCTTGGCCATAGTGGAGTTTGGAGTGTGACTGTGAGGTTGTGACAGGTGTATTTTATACTGATAACAAGTTCAAACAGGTGCCATTAATACAGGTAACGAGTGGAGGACAGAGGAGCCTCTTAAAGAAGAAGTTACAGGTCTGTGAGAGCCAGAAATCTTGCTTGTTTGTAGTGACCAAAT
>NC_036859.1:13148270-13411464 GCF_002910315.2 Salvelinus sp. IW2-2015 | reverse complement strand
CAGACGACCCAACAGTAGTGGGCTTAATTACCAACAATGACGAGACAGCCTACAGGGAGGGGGTTAGGGCACTCGGAGTGTGGTGTCAGGAAAACAACCTCTCACTCAACGTCAACAAAACAAAGGATCGTGATCGTGGACTTCAGGAAACAGCAGATGGAGAACCCTCCTATCCAAATTGATGGGACAGCAGTGGAGAAGGTGGAAAGTTTTAAGTTCCTCTACGTACACACACAGACAAACGAAATGGTCCACCCACACAGACAGTGTGGTGAAGAAGGCACAACAGCGCCTCTTCAACCTGAGGCTGAAGAAATGTGGCTTGTCACCTAAAACCCTCACAAACGTTTACAGATGCACAATTGAGAGAATTCTGTTGGGCTGTATCACCGCCTGGTACGGTAACTGCACTGCCCACAACAGCAAGGCTCTCCAGAGGGTGGTGCAGTCTGCACAATGCTTCACCGGGGGCAAACTACCTGCCTTCCAGGACGCCTACCGCACCCGATGTCACAGGAAGGCAAAAAAGATAATCAAGGACAACAACCACCCGAGCCACTGCCTGTTCACCCCGCTACCATCCAGAAGGCGAGGTCAGTACAGTTGCATCAAAGCTGGGACCGAGAGACTGAAAAACAGCTTCTATCTCAAGGCCATCAGATTGTTAAACAGCCATCACTGACACAGAGTGGCTGCTGCCTACATACAGTACAGACTCAAAATCATTGGCCACTTTAATAAATGGATCCATATTCACTTGAATAATGCCCCTTTAATAATGTTACATATCTGGCATTACGCATCTCATATGTATATACTGTATTCTATACCATCTACTGCATCTTGCCTATGCAGCTCTGTCAGTCATCGCTCATCCATATATTTATATGTACATATTGTCAGGACCCGGTGCGAGAAACAGTCACTAATAATCGTCAGACCCAGAAGACGAGGCAGACACAGCAGTACTAGAGATGGTGGTTTAACTAAAGAACAAAATCTCAGGCAAAGAAACTAAATCCACAATGTCCAAAAATAAAGCCAAGAGGCACAAAATGGAAAGCCTCCAAAATACAAAAGAAACTCCCCAAAGTGGTAAAAAACAGCAGGGAAAAACAAACCTCAAAAGACTACTCAAATAATACACAAGAACTAAACCAGAGAACCTCTGGAAAATCCAACAAGAGAAATATCGTATAAAACAAGGCTTGGGCTGGGGCTGGTGCTAACTTACAAACACTGAGCAAGGAACTGAGGAACACACAGGGTTTAAATACTAACAAGGGAATGACCTACAGGTGCAAACAATAATTAGAGCAAGAAAAACAAAAGGTACAAAAAAGGTGCAATGGGGACATCTAGTGACCAAAACCCGAACAGTCTTGGCCAAAACCTGACACATACAGTGGGGCAAAAAAATGGTATTGCTTATTAAACTTATTTTCCACCATAATTTGCAAATAAATTCATTAAAAATCGTACAATGTGATTTTCTGGATTTTTTTCTCTCATTTTGTCTGTCATAGTTGAAGTGTACCTATGATGAAAATTTACAGGCCTCTCTCATCTTTTTAAGTGGGAGAACTTGCACAATTGGTGGCTGACTAAATACTTTTTTGCCCCACTGTATTCCTATTCCAACYCTTTACTTAGATTTGTGTGTATTAGGTAGTTCTTTTGGAATTGTTAGATTACTTGTTRGWTATTACTGCACTGTCGGAACCAGAAGCACAAGCATTTCGCTACACTCGCATTAACATCTGCTAACCATGTGTATGTGACCAATAACATTTGATTTGATTTGTGGCAGCGACCCTAACCACTAAACCAACGATTGAACTGTATTTTAAGTCCATTCGTAACTTTAGGATACACTAGACATGTGTATGTTGTAGCCTAGTGGAGACCAATATCCCCCAAGCCACAAGACTCCTGAACATCTAATCAAATGGCTACCCAGACTATTTTCCCCCCCTTTTACGCCGCTGCTACTCTGATATTATCAATGCATAGTCACTTTAACAACTCTACCTATATGTAAGGTATTACCTCAATTACCTCGACTAACCGGTGCCCCCGCACATTGACTCTGTACCGGTACCCCCTGTATATAGTCTCCCTATTGTTATTTTACCGCTGCTCTTTATTTACTTGTTCCTCTTATTTATTATTCTCATTCATATTTTTTCAACTGCATTGTTGGTTAGGGGCTTGTAGGTAAGCCTTTCACTGTAAGGTCTACCTACACCTGTTGTATTCGGYGCATGTGACTAATACAATTTGATTTGATATCTATCTTGTGTTATTATGTTATAKAAAACGACGGTTGTTGATGTGTATGATTGCATTTCAGATACATTTTTGTACATTTGAATGTTGCAGTAATATTACCTAGGCCTAGTGTTTGAGCGAGCGGAGAGAAAGAGAACTGCTCATTTTCAGCCACTCACAAGGCTCATTTGAATTTCCTGATGCATCAGGAAAATTCTCTGCGACAAAAGAGTGATCAAGTTAAGATCCGACATCTGTGCAGTGTCCAGTTTTTAAAGCAGTTTTGGGGGTGTGGAGGTAGTGTCACCATAGTCAAACAGAGGGTGGGTTCTTCAAATCAAGGCCTTGCAAGCTGTTCAGGATATCTTCTTCAGAGACAGGAGTGAAGGATCTGGTGTGGGTGGGCACAGGAGGGGGGGTAGGGGGGAAGGGCTGGTGGTTGTGGGCATAGGAGGAGGGCAAGGGACAGACAACCTTGGTGCAGCATTTGAGGACCTCTCAACGATATAGCTGGCAGCGTGAAAGTGCTCATTAAAGATCTCAGCCATACAGGTTTTGTCGGTTGTAACCACACCTCTGAAGGTGGGAGAGACTGGCAACTAGGGAGAGGGTGTGTAATTTTGCATGGATTTCACAGTTTTCCAGAATTCGGATGGCTTACTGATGGTTACGGCAAACTGTTTATGAAATAAGATAAGCTACTTCGGTATTTCTGATGGTTGGAGAGTATTTGTTCCTGATTTGTCTGAAAACTAACCAGTCTTGGGGAAGGTTGGAGTTTCTGTCCTTTTCCCATGCGTTGTTCTTTTGGGTGATTAGCTCAGAGAGGTTGTCACGATCGTCTATGGGTGAGAGAGAGGACCAAGGCGCAGCGTGTGCAAAATACATTCTCTTTTATTTAGAGAAGGGAAAAAACACGAAAACGAACACTGAATACAAACTAAACAAAACAACAAACGACCGTGAAGCTAACGACGTAAGTGCATAGACAAGCAACAAACGTTCAACATAGACAATTACCCACAAAACCCAAATGCCTATGGCTGCCTTAAATATGGCTCTCAATCAGAGACAATAAACCATAGCTGCCTCTAATTGAGAACCAATCTAGGCAGCCATAGACATACAAACACCTAGACAAGACACTGACCCATTAAACGTACAAACCCCTAGACAAACCAAAACACATACATTCCCCATGTCACACCCTGACCTAACTAAAATAATAATGAAAACAAAGATAACTAAGGCCAGGGTGTGACAGAGGTTATGGGAGAACCAGGTGTTGGAGCGGGTTTATTGATTATTTGCGCGAATGTGTTCCTGAAGTAGGACCAGGTATCTTCAACAGAGGGTATCAGACTGTGCCAGCTAGTGTGATAGCAGTCATGCATAAAGGCTTGCTCATCAAAACGTTTGTAGCAGCGTTTATGAACTAACACTTCTGATGCAAACTACGAGACAGTGGTCACTGAGCTCTTGGGAGAATACACCAGACTGACAGTGGGAGGAGCAGTTGGTGAGAGTGATRTCAATGAGAGAGGACTTGTTGGGTTCTTTGAGAGAGATATGGGTGGGCTCTTTGATTATCTGACTTAGGTTTAGGGATTCCAGTTATAGGGAGACAGCATCAGGAAGGGAGAGCATGTTCCAATTGAGGTCACCCAGTAACAGAAACTCAGAGGAGAGGAATGGAGAGGCGATAGGAGCAGGCTACGTTCATGCATTTGTTTTTAGAAAACATAAGGCTAAGGATCAGAATGTAAAAGTTCTTAGGGACAGATTTAGCCGGAGATATAGATCAGGGTAGGTCCTCTTTGACATAGATTGCAGCTCCACCACCTCTGGGAGATCTGTTAGAGCGAAACACATTGTAACTTGGGATAACCTGGGATTACCCATCTTTATAAGGAGTGTGTTTTTGTTTAGTGCTTACTGTAATGAAAAMGTGTTGAGATGTTTGTGTAAGATGGTGATTACTGATTGATTGACAGCATTACAATGCGAACAAGAGCTCCTGTTACTCATGGTTAGAGTACGGACACTAGCAATCTACATCAGATTTATGAGTTCAATAAAAGTATGTAAGAGGTTTTGATACTCCAAGGTCAGTATTAAATAGAAATGTCTCAATCATATGGACTTGTTATTGTACACGTAGAGACAGTGGCATTTTATTTCATTTCATGAGGAGGAATTGAATGGTCATTGTCCATCAAATGTTCTGAGGCCTACTATTTGATTTCTTCCTGTAAGTATTCAATATAAATTAGGAACCCAATAATTTCCTGACCATGCTTGGCTGTTATGGACAGCACAGATGGGAGCCTGTCTTTGGATTGGTTTTTGACTGAAAAGATGAATTTACAAATGCAGATAACGACAGACCTGGAATCTGAAAAGAGGAAGAGTGATCTATAGAAGGTTCCTTGGCTGGTGAGCTTAGATTTTTACAATGCCTAGCAAGCTTAAAGATCTCGCTGCAGTAGTACAATATGTAAGACACCAATCAGGGCTCCAGAGGAACATATTATTTTGTTCAATAGAGATGAATTTGCCTACATATTTATGTGCACTAATATCATAGGMWAATTTATTTGGGGCTAATTCACCACCTGAGTAAGTGGAAACTCAAACACATTAGCTAGATTGCTAACTGTAAACATAATACCCAATGCTGGTAGCCATGTATTAATCTAACACTAAATTCAATGTCCTTAAACAACTTTGCAGTTGTAGCCTTCTACCCAATGAGTCCTATGCACTCAATGGCTATGATGTTAAAGTGCAGACTGTCAGCTTTAATTCGAGRGTATTTTCATCCATATCGGGTGAACCGTTTAGAAATTACAGCACCTTTTGTACATAGTCCCCCCCATTTTAGGGGGACCAAAGGTATTGGGACAAATTCACTTACTGTATATGTGTATTAAAGTAGTAAAAAGTTACGTATTTGGTCCCATACTCATAGCAAGCAATGACTTCATCAAGCTTGTGACTCTACAACTTTGTTGGATGCATTTGCTGTTTGTTTTGGTTGTGTTTCAGATTATTGAGCCAAATTGAAATGAATGGTAAATAATGTATTGTACCATTTTGGAGTCACATTTATTGTAAATAAGAATGGAATGTGTTTCTAAACACTTCTACATTAATGTGAATGCTACCATGATTACGGATAGTACTGAATGAATCATGAATAATGAGTGAGAAAGTTACAGATGCACAAATATCACTTTTAAAAGTTAATATTCTGTTACTAATACCCAAATAATGTTGTAAACTTGTCCTATACTTTTTTGCCAAATCATAAATTGGAGTAATAAAATAAAATCTCAAAAAGAAAATAATCGGCACCGATTATTTTAATACTCCAGCACCTTCCCCTTGCGAGGATAACGACACTGACACTTTTTCCAAAATATTTTTTGAGATTGGAGAACACTTTGGGAAGGACCTTAGACCCAGATAGCAACAAGCATGCGGCCCTCCAAAATGATTTGTCGCACGGCATTACAGCTGCCAGTCAGAGTCAAACCAGCAGCTCCCTGTTGCCGTTTATTTTAATATATTTATTGGATGGTCAGATGACATCACAATAGAGCTCTTTGGCCACACACACCAGTGGTGGGTTTGGCGTCCATAAATGGAAGCATATGCAGAAAGTACCTAATATCTACTGTAAAATATGGCGGTGGATCGTTGATGTTACTAGTCCTGGACCCACTGTTAAGGTCAACGGCATCATGAACTTTACCAAGTACCAGGATATTTTAACCAAAAACCTGGTTACCTGCACCAGGAGGCTAAAACTTGGCAGCAAGTGGATCTTACAGCAAGACAATAAACCAAGCACACTTGATAATCCCCAAAGAAAGGGTTTAGTGACCAGAAAATCTACATTTTGCAATGGCCATCTCAGTCTCCGGACTTGAACCTTGATAAGCACATCAGGTGCTGCCTATTAAGGTGATCGTCAGTGAGTGTCCTAGCTGACAGAGTCGTGAGGATGTTTGTTTTGTTTGGTGGCAATGAGGCCTTTTGGTTTGTTTTTGAGTCTTTAGTTTGGGCATCCTTTTGTATTTTTTCATTTCGTACATATTTATGTTTAATCACTATCTGAATAAATAATGAATCTGTTTGGACAGGCCTGCCAAGAGGTCAAGAAGGTGCTGGCCCTGGACCTAAGGTAAGGTGGCTGTCTCCTGGGTACATACATTCAACACCTAGTCGTACACGTTTACGTCCCACATTTATGCACACATCACATCAGGTTACAGACCATGTATATAGGCCTAAGACCCCTAGATATAACAAGTTCAGCAAAATCTGTATGTTAGTTAATGGTTTTGTAACAATTTGAATTATTTGTTTTAWAGTCTTTTTTGCCATCTTTATCAAGGGTGCCAATCATTTTGGTGACTATCTTATATTGAATATGCCACACGTTACAATTTATTGGTGTTGTGAGGCTATCTTGGTTAACTAGCCAACAAACCTTCACCACTCCATCTGTATAAAGTCCAATAAATCATTATTTGATGTATTCCACTAGGCCCTTCAGCTATGCAGAGTACTGGGCATATAGGCTGTATCATTTCAGCTGCTTCCCATCCTGTTCCTTGAATACTGAATTGACCAAGTCAATATGAGGATGACTCCTTGCAATTACAAGCATTTCTCTGAGCTAGTAGAAAATATGAAGACATTTGCGTGGCGCATTGTGCGATATGAAGCCCTTTCTTTGGTGCATTGTGCAGTATGAAGACATGTTATTTGGTGCATTGTGTGTCGGAGCGAGACTTTTGTTATGTTTAGGTTGAGCTATAGCAGTCAGAGCCACAGAACAGTGGCTGTACTTAATGTAGTTATTGACAGGCAGACACATTCAAAAAAGCCCAGCATAAAGCAAAACATTTATATAGCGCTTGAGGAATAAGTGCTTAATATTCACTGCATTATGCCGTGTAAACCACCAGCCACGTGAAAGCCAATTACTAAGGAAAAGTCCTACAAATGTTCCTCTGCAATCTGTAACGAGCAGGCATGGAAGAATTGCAGAAGAAAATGCAAATAAATGCATAGGCTATAAGTGTGTTAGTTATTTGAATTTCTTTTGATTAAATATGTGGAGTTTAAATTATTTATATGAAAATGTATGCAAAAATAATATGAACAACTTGAGTTACTTTATTGATTAGGCCCCTATGTCATACTTAGACACCTACTGTCTGGACATGTCCATGTGGTACAGATGTAACGTAATGATGGATTGTAATAATGATCATGTATTGCACATTTTGAGATTTTCAAAGCACCTTACATCAAAAGTGAAGGACAGGTCTTACTTAGGGAGTGAACGTTATTTCTGCAGGAGTTTTTGAAACGCACAGGGCAGGGGGCCAGAAGGTTGTGGGTTTACAGACCACCATGGACAAGAGTAGGGGTGGAAAGATCTCCATTATAGTAAAAGCATTGGGGCGGCAGGTAGCCTAGTGGTTAGGCCAGTAACCGAAAGTTTGCTGGATCGAATCCCCGAGCTGACAAGGTAAAAATCTGTCGTTCTGTCCCTGAACAAGGCAGTTAACCCACTGTTCCCCGGTAGGTCGTCATTGTAAATAAGAATTTGTTCTTAACTGACTTGCCTAGTTATTTATTTTATTTTATTGCATGAATCTGTCATCATATTTACAAGTCCAGGAAGGTTTTTTCTTTTATAAACATTTTATGCAATTCTACGTCATTTTATGTATTAGGAGAATATTTTTTAATACCACAATCATTATCGAAATTACAGGCTAAGAGTATAAAGCTAAGAATATACATCATACCTGTTGATCTTATCATATTTCTCCAATGCCAAATCAGTGTGTCTTGTAATGAAGCTGTCCCTGTTTGCAAATAATTGAGTCTTAGACAAAAGTGTTAATTTAAGTCGGAATTCACAACACCCACAGTGTAAAGGAAAAATCCATTCAGATGTTAATCATTGATCCAATGTTGATACAGTCCCAAAATGTTTTGCATGTCAGCAGTCAAGTTTTCGAGATATTGGACTTTGAAGAAGCAAAGTGTCACTTGTCACATCATCATGATGATGCGTTTAGAGTTATTGACCTCACAATAAAACAGATTTGAGTAACTCACATTGTGGTGCTGAAACTTGTAGCAGCAGTCGCTGCACAATCAATCAGAAATGGACAGCTCATGGTGCTGAAAGTAGGCAAATTCTAGTAGGCATAATTCATTTCAACGTCTTATTTTTTTTTTTAAATCTGTAGTTTTTTTGTGATATCCAATTGGTAGTTACAGTCTTGTCCCATCGCTGCAACTCCCGTACGGACTTGGGAGAGGCGAAGGTCAAGAGCCATTCGTCCTCCAAAACACGACCCCACCAAGCCGCACTGCTTCTTGACCCACTGCTTGCTTAACCCGGACATCAGCCGCACCAATGTGTCAGAGGAAACTCCGTACAACTGGCGACTGATGTCATGGTGCATGCAACCTGCCTGCCACAAGKCGTTGCTAGAGCACGATAGGACAAGGACATCCCGGCTGGCCAAACCCTCCCCTAATCCAGATGACACTAGGCCAATTGTATGCCGCCTCATGGGTCTACCAGTCACGGCCGGCTGCAACACAGCCTGGGATCGAGCCCGGGTCTGTAGTGACGCCTCTAGCACTGCAATGCAGTGCCTTAGACCGCTGCGCCACTCGGGAGGCTCAATGTCTTCATTTTTAATTACAATAATTTCTTCCTATATAAGAAATAAGAGGTAGGTTTACCTGTTTGACAGTCAAAATTAGGCTATATTCTGCTATGTACATAGATTTGTTGGCCAATTCCTCCACCCACCATGCACTCTTTAAATAACAGCCCTTCACTAGAGGTAGGCTAAGTTAAAACCAGGACTCGAATTGAGGTGTGCCATAGGCCTACCTTTAATTAAAGAAAATGGCAAAAAGCACAGGCCTACCCATTGTTAGCTTAAGAGCTTGAAGAAAATAAAACAGATCTGGTAATATAAAGTGATATTTAACATCACTTTGGTCCGCAATGCTTTATGCTAGAAACAATGCATATGGGGATAGCATTGTTTTGTTGCTTTGTCATTAAGAGGCTGATCTTCAACCTTCTATAGCAGAGGAAACAAAACATGTACTTTGCTCAGAAAGTAATCTAATTCTGTCACTATCAATTGTTTAAGCTATTCACTTTCTGTACAATAGAAGATGTTTAAACCCAGACAGCTTTTAGGGAAACACTTGTGACCTTGTCTCATTTGGCTACGCCGCTGTAGAAACAGTAGCCAGCAGTTAAAGCTTCTGCATCGGTAGTAGACCTACTTCCAGGCTTTTTCTTCTTTGGACTTTATATGGCGATTTGCGTCTAACTTTCATAGTTACCACGACGACCGACCGAACTCAGTTCATATTTCAATCACCCACGTGGGTATAACCAATGAGGAGATGGCACGTGGGTACCTGCTTCTATAAACCAAAGAGGAGATGGGAGAGGCATAACTTGCACCGCGTTCAGCGTCACAAATTGAACTGACTTCTATTTTAGCGCTTGGCAAACAGACGCTTGTTGGCGCGCGCGAGCAGTGTTGGTGTAATAATTGAATAACATGTATGTTTAAATTTATTTTGCAACGCTTGCGCACGCGACATGAGCGGTGTGGTCAGCATGTTAGGGAATAACACATGTAGGGTGTAAAGCCTTATTTGCATATTTCCCAGGGTGCCTTTCGAGTTACCCAACCATGACTGTATTTGTTAGTGAGAGAGACATGTTTTTTCCATTGATTAATTTTCTGTCCTGAGGCCTTCATCAAGTGACTGCCTAAGTGAATGTGTTTAACTTTAAAAGTAAACCCTTTATGACCATATATTATACTTCTCATAAGGTCTTTAGTTATGTCCTAGTTTTCCCCCAACATTGTGGTCTGAAAATCGTGGCTCATGGGCCATATCAGACCTGCAAGCCACAATTTGCTGGTTTGTGAAGTAATTTGAAATTCCTATTAAAATCCAGCCATAGGGAGGATTTTCAACAATTTAAACGCTTCATCAACCACAATCCACATTCAGAATGGTTGCTATGGTGAAGAACTTGTCATACATGTCTACCTAAACCATCTAAACTGGAACGGCCATCTCAGTAACAGGTGCAATAAGTCCAACCAATTACAGATTGGATTAGTTTAGAAAAATTTAAGTTATTTATTTTAGATCAATCAATGTGCAAGCAAAAACATAGATATTAAAGCAAACTATTTAAAAAATGGGAAATACGATGATGTAGCCCCTCTCGTGTCTTTTATTCAGATAATTAATGGAAATGAACTCAGCACAGTCGAGTAACAACAGCACTTCATTTATTCACTGCGGGTGGTGTAAATGTAAATCCCACTGGCGTTAACCCCACTAGAATCGACTCTCAGATATAGCACTCACAAAACTTTTTTCATCAACACTGAGATTTTAACACCCGCATATTTGCTGTGCAGGGATCATGTTGTCTCCTTCACTGAATGTTTTCAGTTAGCCATTTCTATGACGCCAATATCAGTTTGACATTGCTTTCTTCCACAAGTTGATGGACGAGTATTTTTAGAATGATCTCAATCACACAACAGACAACGTTAGTATTGCCGCTGGGTAAGGGTTGGTTGCTATGCTGTGAGTGTGAGCTCTTGGTTAGCAGGACGTGATATTGATTTTATCCTCCCGGGTTGCAGTCATATCCTTGGTAATGTTTCTATTGTTATGATAATGAGGCTTCTCAGGGCAGTGTCAATGAGTGTTAATCTTGTTTGCTCTTAAAATAAATAAAAGGTTTCTATTTAGGATAAGGTGGACTTTCAACCTTAATGAAAAGGCTGATCCCATTATTATTGGTCAAGCCTGGAAACCCTAGATCACATTTAGTGAAACAATCAACAGGGAAAGACACCTCCAGTGGTTGGTTGGTTCCTTGGCCCGAAGGTGACAATGAGCTCTGGGGATATAGGACCCTTCAATACTAACCTAGGTCTAAACTTTAGAAAAAAAGGTGCTATCTAGAACCTAAAAGGGTTCATCGGCTGTCCCCATAAGAGAACCATTTGAATAACCCTTTTTGGTTCCATGCAGAACCCTTTTGATTCCATGCAGAACCCTTTCCATAGAGGGTTCTACATGGAACCCAAAATAGTTCTACCTGGAACCAAAAAGGGTTCTCCTATGGGGACAGCCGAAGAACTCTTTTGGAACCCTTTTTTCTAAGAGTGTAACATAAATTAAATGGCAACCCATGTGTTTGGTTCGCTATCCTATTATAAGAAGAGACCAAAATACTATTTTAACCAGAAGAAGATCAATGGATTCAGTTCTTCAATGTGTGGATCATTTGTTTGACTTGTAAATGAAAATTATCAAATCGAGACACATTCGCTTGTAAAGATTTAGGCTCTTGCAACCACATCTCCACTACAGATAATTCATTCTCTTTGTGGTTATGCATTTTACATCCATATCAACATGCAACCTGTGGCATTCCCATAACACAGTAGGAGCTATCACTTGATCACAGATGACAAACGCAGACTGTTAGAATGCATTAGAAAACCATAACACAGTGAAGTTAGCAGCAGCACAGAGTGAGAGACTCCCCCTGTGCACACAGAAACTCAGCCAAAGCAGCCATTCGGCAGAAGGATGAATCCTGACTACTAAAGAGGTAGGGAGCGAGAGCGGGGGCGGGGGGAGAAAGAGAGTGAGCGAGAGAGAGAGTGGTGGGAGGGAGCAACAGCAGCAAGCAAGCGAGCTCGCAAAAGAGAGGAAAAGGCTGGCAGACCGCAGAATATAAACCTGTATGTTGAGATCGGGAGAAAAGCTAGTGGTGTTGAGCAGGTTTTAGAGGCTAGACTGGCATCAAGAGGTGCATGGGCTTCCCTGCTAATTGTGGATGAGAGCGAAACAAGGTAGATACCGTGGAGGCTACCTACAAACACTGGGCTTGTCTGTAAACCACACAGGAGAGGTGGGTTAGTGGGAAGTCAATGACCCCCCTCATCATTTTTATCTGGGGAAAAGAGAGAAGAGTGACAGAGAGAGAAAAGAAAGAAAAGGAAGGTGGCAGTGAGGGATAGGGGGCCATTGCTCTCTCTCTCTCTCCCTCTCTTTATTCTTTCCCCCCATTCACAAATTCATTGCATCCCATTATCACCGCGATGTAGTGGCGTTCATGCCAATTGGAGGAGGAAGGGTCCCATTGACTGTTGAGGCTGAACCCCTCTTCAGCCCTACGCAGCCCTTTTCATTACCAATCCCCATCTCTCCCTTTCCTCTCCCTCTCCCTCACGCCCGTCTGCTGTTTTCTCCCGGTTGTTCTTTTCATTGTCCATTTCACACTGCTCAGAAGGCATTCCCTTTTGGGTAAAAGTGGGTGTTTCTGGAGCTCATTGTTTGGTTCTGCTACAAAGACAGCTGAGCGGGAGCGAGAGAGAGAGCGCTACAGAGAGAGAGAGAGAGAATAGAAGAGGAGCCTGAAAGAAAAGGGGGGACCTGGGACTACATGGAAGAACTGACACCCACTGGAAGAGACATTTTAAAAGCATCTGCCAACCATTTTAAGATAGTGGTTAGAATTTTCCGCTTGCCGCTTATTGTTGGAATAAAAGCCACAGGCTGCCGAGCCAAAGCACTGGCGACCGGTTGGTTTATGCTACATTCTGTTGCTAAGCAAGTCTCTCTAACCTGAAGTTCTTGTTGAGGATCACTCACCCAAACTGCAACCATGAAGGGGGACTCCGAGGAAAGCATCGAGAGCATCCGGCCTTCAAACCTGCAAGCCTTCGCCAACATGTCCACTCTACATGGCATGAGCCACATCTTTGCCTACGGGCACATGACGTTTCGCCGCTTCCTGTGGACGCTCTCCTTCCTGGGCTCGTTGGCCTTGCTTATGCTGGTGTGCATGGACCGCGTGTCCTACTACTTTGAGTATCCTCACGTCACTAAACTGGATGAGGTGGCGGCGCCCAACCTCACCTTCCCTGCTGTGACCTTCTGCAACCTCAATGAGTTCCGCTTCTCCCAGATCACCAGGAACGACCTGTATCACGTGGGGGAGCTCCTGGCCCTCCTGAACTCCAACTACCAGATAGCCAACACTCATCTGGCTGAGCCTGAGGTGCTGGCCGCCCTCAAGGATAAGGCCAACTTCCTCAACTTCAAGCCCAAGCAGTTCAACATGACAGACTTCTACAACCGCACGGGCCATGATATCAGTGACATGCTGCTGCAGTGCACGTTCCGGGGATCGGAGTGTTACCCATGGAACTTCAGTACCGTGAGTCTCTTCAAATCATGTCTGGTTATCTGGTTTGGGATTTGTTGTGCGTCATCTCTCTGGGTTTATGTTGTGTTCTTTTCCAGACTAAACAGAGTTTGGATTTCAATGGTTTTAGCTATGTAGTTTCTATATTAATTGAGGCTTGAGAGGAATACCTAATATCTTTCTTCAGGGAAATTAACTAATTTACTGTCCCCATAGAGGCAGAAGTGGACAAATTTGTTTTTGTATTGTCCTATTGTGCTCTCAAGATCCACATAAGGCTACTGTTGAGTGTAGAAATTGATTGTCACAGTAACTTTAGAATAAAACCAAAGCTTTGCCGCTTGTGTTACAGACAAGGTACAGTAACTCACACTGGACCTGCCATGGTGTCGCTGTGCTGAAAGTTGTACATGTTTAAAGGTGATCCAAAGCCTAAAGGGGAATCCAGAATTGGACATGATGGTCACATCAATAACATCTTATAGATAATTTAACAATGGCTAGGTGTAATGATATTATTTGTACATGGTAGGCTACTGTAAGAAAATCATTGGTTGTAGTTCAGGCAACTCTAGTGGCCTTGGTAAACGACAAGGTGAGTGGAAGATGGATGCCTTGCAGACAATATCTTTCATTCCTTTAAGCTGTGGTTTCTGTGAAGAGAAGGAATGATACATGACTTTTCCCATATACTTTAAAAGCAGTAAACACTGAAACCTCAGGCGGTGATACAGACATTTCTTAAAATACTCTGTTCATGAGGTGCAGAATATCAATCTACACACATTACCCCATAATGMCAAAATGAAAACAGTATTTTTTATCTTCCGGTGAAGTCCACAAAGCAAATATTGCATGTAAATAACAATTATATGATCTGCAGCATGGTCAAGCAAGTTGTTTTCAACAGTTTACGAAACAACTACTGATTTAGAACCACAGAGTTACCGCAAGTCAGCACTAAGGAGCATTGCCTCCGCTATTCCAGCACCATTTCAACTTTAACATCATCAAATCAACAGTGCTATATACAGTGCATTTGGAAAGCATTCAGAACCCTTCCCTTTCTCCACATATTGTTACAGCCATATTCTAAAATTGATTAAATAATTTTTTATTTACACACAATACCACATAATGACAAAGCGAAAAGAGATTTTTAGAAATACCTTATTTACATAAGTATTCAGACCCTTTGCTATGAGACTTGAAATTSTGCTCAGGTGCATCCTGTTTCCATTGATAATCATTGAGATATTTCTACAACTTGATTGGAGTCCACCTAATTCAATTGATTGAATATGATTTGGAAAGGCACACACCTGTCAATGTATGGTCCCACAGTTGAGTGTCATGTCAGAGCAAAACCAAGCCATGAGGTCGGAGGAATTGTCCACAAAGCTCAGAGAAAGGATTGTGTCGAGGAACAGATCTGGGGAAGGGTTAGCAGAAAATGTGTACAGCATTGAAGGTTCCCAAGAACTCASTGGCCTCCATCACTCTTAAATGGAAGAAGTTTGGAACCACCAATACTCTTCCCAGAGCTGGCCCCCAGGCCAAACTGAGCAATCGGGGGAGAAGGGCCTTGGTCAGGGAAGTGACCAAGAACCCAATGGTCACTCTGACAGAGTGAGTTCCTTGAGTTCCTCTGTGGAGATGGGAGAACCTTCCAGAAGGACAACCATCTCTGCAGCACTCCACCAATCAGGCCTTTATGGTAGAGTGGCCAGACGGAAGCCACTACTCAGTAAAAGGCACATTAGAGCCCACTTGGAGTTTGCCAAAAGGCACCTAAAGACTCTCAGACCATGAGAAACAAGATCCTCTGGTCTGATGAAACTAAGATTGAAGTCTTTGGCCTGAATGCCAAGCGTCACATCTGGAGGAAACATGGCACCATCCCTACGGTGAAGCATGGTGGTGGCAGCATCATGCTATAGGGATGTTTTTCAGGGACTGGGAGACTAGTCGGTATTGAAGGAAAGATGAACGGAGCAAAGTACAGAGAGATTCTTGATAAAAAACCTGCTTCAGAGTGCTCAGGACCTCAGACTGGGGCGAAGGTTCATCTACCAACAGGACAACAACCCTAAGCACACAGCCAAGACAACACAGGAGTGGTTTCGGGACAAGTCTCTGAATGTCCTTGAGTGGCCCAGCAAGAGCCCGGACTTGAACCCAATCTAACATTTCTGGAGAGAATTGAAAATAGCTGTGGAGCGACGCTCCCCATCCAACCTGACAGAGCTTGAGAGGATCTGCAGAGAAGAATGGAGAAACTCCCCAAATACAAGTGTACCAAGCTTGTAGCATCATACCCAAGAAGACTCAAGGCTGTATTCGCTGCCAAAGGTGCTTCAACAAAGTACTAAGTAAAGTGTCTGAATACTTATGTAAATGTTTTAATATATTTGCAAAATATTCAAAAAAATGTTTTTGCTTTGTCATTATGGGGTATTGTGTGTAGATTGATGAGGGGGAAAAAATGATTTAATCAATGTTATAATAAGGCTGTAAGGTAGCAAATGTGGAAAATTCAAGGGGTCTGAATACTTTCCGAATGCACTGTATATATGCAAAGTAGCAGACACTTTTATCCAAAGCAACTTAGAGTCATGTGTGCATACATTTTACGTGTGGGGGTTCCCGGCAATCAAACCCACTATCCTGGTGTTGCAAGTGCCATGCTCTACCAACTGAACTACAGAGGAGCTCATAACAATGTAGATATTGGATTACATACTGCATGTGCCCTTGGCAGCAACTCCCAATAGCATTGCCATTGTGTGTGTTGTAGTTGTGTAACCTAACCAATAGTAAGTTCTGATTATTATGTAGTTTTTGACAACTGACTAAATGATTTATGGAATATTTGTTTGAGAAATTCTGATGTAAAAACATTTACACTGTGACCAAGATGAGCATTATTTTACTTTAAAATGTTTTGTCATTGATGACAGCTACTCTGGTACATGTGATACATATAGCGGGGTTCAAAAGTATTGACACCCTTGATAAAGATTACTGTACAAAACAAATAATTGAAATACTGAGCTATATTGTATGCTCCAAAAAAATAGGTAAATTGTATCATTTTATACTAATACAGCTGCTCAGAGAAAGATATTTTGTTTAACAAGTAATACTTTTTTGCTCTCAAATATGTATGGTTCAAAATTATTGATACCCCTCCTGAAAACCTTTTCAATACTTCACCTTGCGTTGTTAATGGCACTGAGCCTTTTTCTAAAATGTTTTATTAGTTAGAGAACACATTGGGAGGGATATTAGACCATTCCTCCTTACAGCACCCTTCCAGATCCTTGATATCCTTCAGTCTGCGCTTCAAACTGTCTGAATCGCCGTGTCCCCAGTCAGCCCAACCACTCACTGGACCCATATGTTCACTTGGCTACRCATGCCTCTCTCTAATRTCAATATGCCTCGTCCATTACTGTCCTGGTTAGTGATTACTGTCTTATTTCACTGTAGAGCCTCTAGCCCTGCTCAATATGCCTTAACCAACCATGTTGTTCCACCTCCTACATATGCGATGACATCACCTGGTTTAAACGTCTCTAGAGATTATATCTCTCTCATCATTACTCAATGCCTAGGTTTACCTCCAATGTACTCACATCCTACCTTACCTTTGTCTGTACACTATGCCTTGAATCTATGCTATCGAGCCCAGAAAACTGCTCCTTTTACTCTGTTCCGAACGTGCTAGACGGCCGGTTCGTATAGCATTTAGCCGTACCCTTATCCTACTTCTCCTCTGTTCCTCTGGTGATGTAAAGGTTAATCCAGGTCCTGCAGTGCCTAGCCCCACACCCACGCCCCAGGTGCTCTCATTTGTTGACTTCTGTAATCGTAAAAGCCTTGGTTTCATGCATGTTAACATTAGAAGCCTACTCCCTAAGTTTGTTTTACTCACTGCTTTAGCACACTGCCAACCCGGATGTCTTAGCTGTGTCTGAATCCTGGCTTAGGAAAACCACCAAAAACCCTGAAATCTCCATCRCTAACTACAACATTTTCCGCCAAGATAGAACTGCCAAAGGGGGCGGTGTTGCAATCTACTGCAAAGATAGCCTGTGGAGTTCTGTATTACTATCCAAGTCTGTACCCAAACAATTCAAGGTTTTACTTAAAAAAATTCACCTTTCCAGAAACAAGTCTCTCACTGTTGCCGCTTGCTATAGACCTCCCTCTGCCCCCAGCTGTGCCCTCGATACCATATGTGAATTGATTGCCCCCCATCTATCTTCTGAGCTCGTGCTACTAGGTGACCTAAACTGGGACATGCTTAACACCCCGGCCATCCTACAATCTAAGCTTGATGCCCTCAATCTCACACAAATTATCAATGAACCTACCAGGTACAACTCCAAATCCGTAAACACGGGCACCCTCATAGATGTCATCCTAACTATCTCGCCCTCCAAATACACCTCTGCTGTTTTCAATCAAGATCTACTGGGTCTACTGTATATACAGCTACTGGGTCAACTGTATATACAGCTACTGGGTCAACTGTATATACAGCTACTGGGTCTACTGTGTATACANCTACTGGGTCTACTGTATATACAGCTACTGGGTCAACTGTATATACAGCTACTGGGTCAACTGTATATACAGCTACTGGGTCTACTGTGTATACAGCTACTGGGTATACTGTGTATACAGCTACTGGGTCTACTGTATATACAGTTACTGGGTCTACTGTGTATACAGCTACTGTGTATACAGCTACTGGGTCAACTGTATATACAGCTACTGGGTCTACTGTGTATACAGCTACTGGGTCAACTGTATATACAGCTACTGGGTCTACTGTATATACAGCTACTGGGTCTACAGCTCTATTATATCATCTGGACAAATAGAGGGTTTCTGTTTCAACTCATCATTCAGTTCTCCCTCAGATGAACAGGGGAGGGGTAGCACTAACACAACATAAATCAATAAGGAACCATATTATTGCATTTCTGTAGCGCTATGATTATCCTAAATCCAGGTAATAATATGCAGTCCTCATCGAGAAATGATTTAAAATCATTTTAGGCCCCAAATTGTAAGCTAAGCTTTTTCAATTGAATTTCCTTTTCCATCACCCATCTCATCGCTGTCTCCATTTCCGGACCATCTGATGGTACTAAAAGTATCATCTGGTGAGATCTCAGCTTTATTTGACTTAAATGGGTGCTTATATTTGGCCTATTATAATAAATGAGATTTAGGACACCTCAAGTCATGAGCTTACTGACTTGGGGTGAGTTCTTTTCATTCACACCGGATCAAAATAAACTCCTATAGAAGAACTTAGTCCATCATTTTTAAAAAGGAACAAAGTAGTACCCGTGTTATTGGTAGGCGGTATGGGCAAATGGAATGTGACGGAATATCAATACAAGCAAGATTGAAATACAATGCGTCATAGTAACAGTGGAGAGAGATTTTTAACTCGCAGACATTCTGCTATATCTCATTGTATTTTTKGGCTGTATTTTGTAAAGTTGGTCCTATGTGTGTGTATATACACTGCTCAAAAAAATAAAGGGAACACTTAAACAACACAATGTAACTCCAAGTCAATCACACTTCTATGAAATCAAACTGTCCACTTAGGAAGCAACACTGATTGACAATAAATGTCTCATGCTGTTGTGCAAATGGAATAGACAAAATGTGGAAATTATAGGCAATTAGCAAGACACCCCCAAAAAAGGAGTGATTCTGCAGGTGGTGACCACAGACCACTTCTCAGTTCCTATGGCTTCCTGGCTTCGATGTTTTGGTCACTTTGTTGATATGCTGGGCTGGTGGCTCTCACTCCTAGTGTGTACGCATGAGACGGAGTCTACAACCACCAAGTGGCTCAGGTAGTGCAGTGTATCCAGATGGTACATCAATGGCGAGCATGTGGCAAAAAGGTGTTGCTGTGTGCTGTCAGCGTAGTGTCCAAGAGCATGGAGGCGCTACCAGGAGACGGCAGTACAGTAGTGAGAAGTGGAGGAGGCGAGGAGGGCAACTACACGCATGCAGGCGAGGACCGGCTAACTCCGCTTTGTGAAGGAGGTGCACTGCAGAGCCTGCAAATGACGCTCACAGCAGGCACAGAATGTGCATGTGTAGCATATGGTTCAGCAAGGGGTCTGAGGATATATCTCGAGTACCGTAATGGAGTCAGTGCATACCCTCTGGCGAGCACATGGAGGGCTGTGCGGCCCCACGAAAGAAATGCCACCGCCCAAACTCATGAGCTGAGGGCTCACCTGCCAAACCTGGTCATGCTGGAGGGATCTTGCGCAGCAGAGCATTCTCCGTGGCGTTCTCCAGTACTCTGTCAATGTCTGTGCAATGTGCTGCATGTGCTCAGTGTGTAACCTGCTTTCATCTGTGAAGAGCACAGGGCGCACATGGCGAATTTGCCAATCTTGGTGTTCTCCTGGCAAATGCCAAACGTCCTGCACGGTGCTGGGCTGTGAGTCACAACCCCCACCTGTGGACGTCGGGCCTCATACCACCTCATGGAGTCTGTTTCTGACCATTTGACGCAGACACATGCACAGTTTGTGGCTGCTGGAGGTCTTTTGCAGGGCTCTGGCAGTGCAGCTCCTTGTACAAGGCGGAGGTAGCGGTCCTGCTGCTGGGTTGTTGCCCTCCTACGGCTCCTCCACGTCTCCTGATGTACTGGCGTCTCCTGGTAGCGCTCCATGCTCTGGACACTACGCTGACGAGACACAGCAACCCTTTTTGCCACAGCTCGCTTGATGTGCCATCCCTGGATGAACTGCACTACCTGAGCCACTTGTGTGGGTTGTAGACTCCGTCTCATGCTACCACTAGAGTGAGAGCACGGCAGCATTCAAAGTGACCAAAACATCAGCCGAGGAAGCAATAGGAACTGAGAAGTTGTCTGTGGTCACCACCTGCAGAATCACTCCTTTTTTGGGGGTGTCTTGCTAATTGCCTATAATTTCCACCTTTTGTCTATTCCATTTGCACAACGCATGTGAATTTATTGTCAATCAGTGTTGCTTCTAAGTGGACAGTTTGATTTCCAGAAGTGTGATTGACTTGAGTTACTTGTGTTGTTTAAGTGTTCCCTTTATTTTTTTTGAGCACAGTGTATAATTTATTATATCTGAGCTAGCCCTTAAAAACGTATGGTCCACAGATCTAATTGACTCTGAACAACCCTTTAACTGGAACAGAATATGGACAAATATTACCATAGCATCCCGTAATCCGAACAATTAATTTATACATTTTAACAGTGATAGCCCTTTGAATCTCTCAATCAGAAAAGATTACTGCTGTTGGCCCAAATGTTGGCCCAAGATGGCAACCACCTCACTCCTTCCGTTTACCATGTGATACAGTTACTATTAAAAGTTATTACAATAGAATTATGGTTGGGAGGCACGAGGCATTGTTTCTGGGTGGGAGGGAGGATGCAGGCGGGTGGATTGGGGACAGAGGGGGGAATGGGTTGGGTTTTTTTGTATGCATTTCTTTGATGTATATATTTTGCATGGGTCCATGCAAGATCTCACCTCATGGGGCATCAATGATCATGAGGAAGGTGAGGGATCAGCCCGGAACTACATGGCAGGACTGGTCAATGACCTGAAGAGAGCTGGACCACAGTCTCAAAGAAAACCATTAGTAACACACTACGCCGTCATGGATTAAAATCCTGCAGCGCACGCAAGGTCCCCCTGCTCAAGCCAGCGCATGTCCAGGCCCATCTGAAGTTTGACCATCTGGATGATCCAGAGGAGGAATGGGGAGAAGTCATGTGTACTGATGAGACAAAAATAGAGCTTTTTGGTCTAAACTCCACTCGCCGTGTTTGGAGGAAGAAGAAGGATGAGTACAACCCCAAGAACACCATCCCAACCGTGAAGCATGGGGTGGAACATCATCCTTTGGGGATGCTTTTTCTGCAAAGGGGACAGGACGACTGCACCGTATTGAGGGGAGGATGGATGGGCCATGTATCGCAAGATCTTGGCAACAACCTCCTTCCCTCAGTAGAGTCATTGAAGATGGGTCATGGCTGGGTCTTCCAGCATGACAACAACCAAACACACAGCCAGGGCAACTAAGGAGTGGCTCCGTAAGAAGCATCTCAAGGTCCTGGAGTGGCCTAGCCAGTCTCCAGACCTGACCCATAGAATTCTTTGGAGGGAGCTGAAGTGCCGTATTGCCAGCGACAGCCCCAAAACCTGAAGGATCTGGAGAAGGTCTGTATGGAGGAGTGGGCCAAAATCCCTGCTGCAGTGTGTGCAACCTGGTCAAGAACTCAGGAAACGTATGATCTCTGCATATGGCAAACAAGGTTTCTGTACAAATATTAAGTTCTGCTTTTCTGATTTGTCAAATCTTATGTCATGCAATAAAATGCAAATTAATTACTTAAAAATCATACAATGTGACTTTCTGGATTTTTGTTTTAGATTCCGTCTCTCACAGTTGAAGTGGTACTAATGATCAGAAATGACAGACCTCTACATGCTTTGTAAGTAGGAAAACCTGCAAAATCGGCAGTGTATCAAATACTTGTTCTCCCCACTGTATATATATATATATATATATATTATAGAGATCAGTCCTTTCGGGAGCCCAGTTAAATTATTTCTAAATCCCATCATTGGATGGTTCGGTAGTTGGGTTTCCAAAGGAACTTCATAGGTCAGCTATGTTGTAAATAAAGAAAAAAGGAGTGGTAATGTGCATCTTTCAATTCTTGGAATGTTCTCAAACCATTACTGTCCATGATATCGGCAAGGGCACGGATTCCACATTTGGACCATTGCGGGGATGCAAAAGGTTACTGCACCTGTACATAGCCCCTCTATAATTTAGCCCAAACAACTACCTCTTCCCCTACTGTATTTATTTATTTATTTTGCTCCTTTACACCCCATTATTTCTATTTCTACTTTGCACATTCTTCCACTGCAAATCTACCATTCCAGTGTTTTACTTGCTATATTAGTTTACTTACTGTCACGTCCTGACCATAGAGAGCCCTTATTTTCTATGGTAGAGTAGGTCAGGGCATGACTGGGGGTTATTCTAGTTTATTATTTCTATGTGGGGTTCTAGTTTTGTTTTTCTATGTTGGTGATTGGTATGATTCCCAATTGGAGACAGCTGGTAATCGTTGTCTCTAATTGGGGATCATATTTAAGTAGCATTTTTTCCATCTGTGTTTTATGGGATATTGTTTTGAGTTAGTGCACGTTGCACCTCTGTAGTCACGGTTAGTTTATTGTTTAATTGTTTTTGTCTTTGCTAAGTTTCACTTTATCATTAAATTATGTGGAACTCAACATCCGCTGCGCCTCGGTCCGATATTTATTCCAGCGAACGTGACACTTACACTTTATATTGGGCCCAAACAGTGTTTCTGGCAGTACTGTAACAGCAAGTTGAAGTGGCTTGCTTTCTCCTTATTCCTTTTCAAATCCTCAATATGACCCTGCAAAAAGTACTGTAGGCTACATTCCGAAAAGGGCTCATTCGTTCTCTCACTTTATGTACCATTCCCCTCGCCCTCTCAGGTAGAATTAGAACATTTTCTAAGGTAGTCGCAACCTTAAATTTGATCCGGTGAAATGGTTTTATTGTCATTAATTTTATTAAAATGTTTCAGTGATTCAACTGCACTTTTCCCCAGGCAAGGCCCTCCTTATTGGATTGCTTTGTAGTGTTCTTTTGACAAAAATGCCATCAAATGCACCTGCAAGAGCTTTAGCGATTAGGACTGGCTTAGGACTGGCTTACATTAATACTGGTACCATTCCAATACATTTCAAGTAGTGCTGCAAAATGTAGCAGAGAAACATTTTAGTGAAATAGTCTTGAAGCTATTTGATTGTAGAGCAACAAACACATGCTTTGAAGGTTTATTAGAACATTATTTCGCTCATAGCATTTATTCTCCTATCGTGAGTGCTTGACAGCAATGGATGGGAATATGAATTCTCTCTTTGTTTGAGAGTAACCTGGTCTATAACCTTGTCCGTTATTTGTTGAATCCCTCTAAGCCATTTTTATGCTAATGGTCAAAAGTAAATTTGGGATTTGACTCAGTAAGTATACCAATTATACAGTGTGTAGTTTTCATGAGATTTGCAAGAATGAGTAGACACTTTATATTTACAGTAATTTACCACCAAACTATCTAGCATATCAGAAGAGAAGGCAGCAAGTGGTATGCTTATCCTAATGTTTGCAAGGTTGGGTTCCTTTTCTCACACTGAAATATTTAATATCAATTGTAAAACTCATCCCTTTCACAGATTATGGCAAGAGATGTGCAAACTCATCCATGTAATGTTTGACCATTGACAAGTGAGTTCAAGTGCCGTTCATGTGAACCAACTGCTTGTGGTCATTCAGAAGGAATTTTGTGTCTTGAAAGTGTTAACATTGTGCTCTCTGTGGACCTTGAAAGGGTAACTTGGCACATGGCTTGGCACATCACTGTGGGCTTATATGATGAAGCTGGGACTATGATTTGGTATTCTGGTGACATTTAACTGAAGTCCTTCATTGGTTGTGAAGTAGTCACAACTGTCATTTCAATTGCTTGTTCCTTTTTTGTATGAAATGGAAACATCTTTATTTCCATGTTTGTTGCCAAGCAACACTCTATGCATTTGAAAAGCAAATAATGGGTAATTGCTATTGTAATGCTTGATTGAAAACACTTGCCAGGGAAAAAAAACGGGTTAGGGTAGTTCCCACTTAAGCACATCTTTGTGAATGCACATTTCATTGGGGCTGGTGGTTGAATGCACCTGTGCAATTACACATTCATTCTCAGTCACCATATCTGATAATGAATGATTGTGTTGAAGCACAAAACACCAGTCAAACAAACAATATCAAACACACACCAGAAATCAGGTATTGCTGTGTTTTTATGGAGTGAGAGCAGCAGCACACTGTACTACATCATGCACCCCCGTGAAGAAAAGCATTTGTCTGGATGTCAGAAGAAGTACGTACTGTACTGATGCAGCAGTGAGCTGAGTGCTACATTACATCCATCCCCACCCAACAAACCTTAGCCATTAACCCTCTATGGGGGTAACAGCTCTGTTGATAACCTGCTGTATTGCAAACACACTGATTATGCTCAGAACTGTGCATAACACATGGGAGTCAGTCATGATGAATTATGACACGATTTACTTAATTTCAAATCAAATTGTATTAGTCACATGCGCGGAATACAACAGTGAAATGCTTACTTACGAGCCCCTAACCAACAATGCAGTAAAAAAAAATACAGATAATAAAACKAACAAGTAATTTAAGAGCAGCAGTAAAATAACAATGGCGAGATTATATACAGGGGGGTACCGAGTCAATGTGCGGGGGCACCGGTTAGTTGAGGTAATATGTACATGTAGGTAGAGTTATTAAAGTGACTATGCATAGATGATAACAACAGAGAGTACAGTGGGGCAAAAAAGTATTTAGTCAGCCACCAATTGTGCAAGTTCTCCCACTTAAAAATATGAGAGAGGCCTGTAATTTTCATCATAGGTACACTTCAACTATGACAGACAAAATGAGAAAAATAAATCCAGAAAATCACATTGTAGGATTTTTTATGAATTTATTTGCAAATTATGGTGGAAAATAAGTATTTGGTCACCTACACACAAGCAAGATTTCTGGCTCTCACAGACCTGTAACTTCTTCTTTAAGAGGCTCCTCTGTCCTCCACTCGTTACCTGTATTAATGGCACCTGTTTGAACTTGTTATCAGTATAAAAGACACCTGTCCACAACCTCAAACAGTCACACTCCAAACTCCACTATGGCCAAGACCAAAGAGCTGTCAAAGGACACCAGAAACAAAATTGTAGACCTGCACCAGGCTGGGAAGACTGAATCTGCAATAGGTAAGCAGCTTGGTTTGAAGAAATAAACTGTGGGAGCAATTATTAGGAAATGGAAGACATACAAGACCACTGATAATCTCCCTCGATCTGGGGCTCCACGCAAGATCTCACCCCGTGGGGTCAAAATTATCACAGGAACGGTGAGCAAAAATCCCAGAACCACACGGGGGGACTTAGTGAATGACCTGCAGAGAGCTGGGACCAAAGTAACAAAGCCTACCATCAGTAACATACTACGCCGCCAGGGACTCAAATCCTGCAGTGCCATACGTGTCCCCCTGCTTAAGCCAGTACATGTCCAGGCCCGTCTCAAGTTTGCTAGAGAGCATTTGGATGATCCAGAAGAAGATTGGGAGAATGTCATATGGTCAGATGAAACCAAAATATAACTTTTTGGTAAAAACTCAACTCGTCGTGTTTGGAGGACAAAGAATGCTGAGTTGCATCCAAAGAACACCATACCTACTGTGAAGCATGGGGGTGGAAACATCATGCTTTGGGGCTGTTTTTCTGCAAAGGGACCAGTACGACTGATCCTTGTAAAGGAAAGAATGAATGGGCCATGTATCGTGAGATTTTGAGTGAAAACCTCCTTCCATCAGCAAGGGCATTGAAGATGAAACGTGGCTGGGTCTTTCAGCATGACAATGATCCCAAACACACCGCCCGGGCAACGAAGGAGTGGCTTCGTAAGAAGCATTTCAAGGTCCTGGAGTGGCCTAGCCAGTCTCCAGATCTCAACCCCATAGAAAATCTTTGGAGGGAGTTGAAAGTCCGTGTTGCCCAGCAACAGCCCCAAAACATCACTGCTCTAGAGGAGATCTGCATGGAGGAATGGGCCAAAATACCAGCAACAGTGTGTGAAATAAATTCATAAAAAATCCTAAAATGTGATTTTCTGGATTTTGTTTTCTAATTTTGTCTGTCATAGTTGAAGTGTACCTATGATGAAAATTACAGGCCTCTCTCATCTTTTTAAGTGGGAGAACTTGCACAATTGGTGGCTGACTAAATACTTTTTTGCCCCACTGTAGCTGCGGTGTAAAAGAGATGGGAATGCAAATAGTCTGGGTAGCCATTTGATTAGGTGTTCAGGAGTCTTCTGACTTGTGGGTAGAAGCTGTTAAGAACCCTTTTGGACCTAGACTTGTTGCTCTGGTACCGCTTGCCGTACAATTTTTAGGGCCTTCCTCTGACACCGCCTGGTATAGAGGTCCTGGATGGCAGGAAGCTTGGCCCTAGTGATGTACTGGGCCATCCGTACTACCCTCTGTAGTGCCTTGCGGTCGGAGGCTGAGCAGCTGCCATACCAGGCGGTGATGCAACCATTCAGGATGCTCTAGATGGTGCAGCTGTATAACCTTTTGAGGATCTGAGGACCCATGCCAAGTCATTTCAGTCTTCTGAGGGGAAAAGGTTTTGTCGTGCCCTCTTCACGACTGTATTGGTGTGCTTGGACCATGTTAGTTTGTTGGTGATGTGGACACCAAGGAACTTGAAGCTCTCAACCCTCTCCACTGCAGCCCCGTCGATGAGAATGGGGGCGTGCTCGGTCCTCTTTTTCCTGTAGTCCATGATCATCTCCTTTGTCTTGATCATGTTGAGGGAGAGGTTGTTGTTCTGGCACCACCCGGCCAGGTCTCTGACCTCCTCCCTACAGGCTGTCTCGTCATTGTCGGTGATCAGGCCTACCACTGTTGTGTCATCGGCAAATTTTATGATGGTGTTGGAGTCGTGCCTGGCTGTGCAGTCATGAGTGAACAGGGAGTACAGGAGGGGACTGAGCACGCAACCCTGAGGGGCCCCTGTGTTGAGGATCAGCGTGGCAGATGTGTTGTTACCTACCCTTAACACCTGAGGGCGGCTCATCAGGAAGTCCAGGATCCAGTTGCAGAGGGAGGTGTTTAGTCCCAGGGTCCTTAGCTTATTGATGAGCTTTGAGGTCACTATGGTGTTGAACGCTGAACTGTAGTCAATGAATAGCATTCTCACATAGGTGTTCCTTTTTGTCCAGGTGGGAAAGGGCAGTAGAGATTGCAAAAAGGGCAATAGAGACGCCCCAGCATCATCTGTGGATCTGTTGGGGCGGTATGCACATTGGAGTGGGTCTAGGGTTTCTGGGATAATGTTGTTGATGTGAACTATGACCAGCCTTTTGAAGCACTCCATGGCTACAGACGTGAGTGCTACGGGTCGGTAGTCATTCAGGCAGGTACCTTAGTGTTCTTGGTCTGCTTAAAACATGTTGGTATTACAGACTCGGACAGGGAGAGGTTGAAAATGTCAGTGAAGACACTTGCCAGTTGGTCGGTGCATGCTCGCAGTACACGTCCTGGTAATCCGTCTGGCCCTGCGGCCTTGTGAATTTTGACCTGTTTAAAAGGTCTTGTTCATATCGGCTGCGGAGAGCATGATCACACAGTCTTCCAGAACAGCTGGTGCTCTCATGCATGTTTAAGTGTTATTTGTCTCGAAGCTAGCATAGAAGTAGTTTAGCTCGTATGGTAGGCTCGTGTCACTGGGCAGCTCTCGGCTGTGCTTCCCTTTGTAGTCTGTAATGGTTTGCAAGCCCTGCCACATCCGACGAGCGTCAGAGCAGGTGTAGTACGATTCAATCTTAGCCCTGTATTGAAGATTTGCCTGTTTGATGGTTTGTCAGAGGACATAGCGGGATTTCTTATTAGCTTCCGGGTCCCACTCCTTGAAAGCGGCAGCTCTAGCCTTTAGCTCAGTGCGGATGTTGCCTGTAATCCATGGCTTCTGGTTGGGGTATGTACGTACGGTCACTGTGGGGACGAGGTCATCGATGTACTTATTGATGAGGCCAATGACAGATGTGGTGTACTCCTCAATGCCATCGGATGAATCCCGAAATATATTCAAGTCTGTGCTATCAAAACAGTCCTGTAGCTTAGCATCTGCTTCATTTGACCACTTTTTTTATTGATCTAGTCACTGGTGCTTCCTGCTTTAATTTTTACTTGTAAGCAGGAATCAGGAGGATAGAATTATGATCAGATTTTCCAAATGGAGGGTGAGGGAGAGCTTTGTATGCGTCTCTGTATGTGGAGTAAAGGGGGTCCAGAGTTTTTTTTTACTCTGGTTGCACATTTAACATGCTGATATTTACAAAAATACATAGTCTGCCGCTCCTTGTCTTACCAGACGCCGCTGTTCTGTCCTGCAGGTGCAGCATATAACCAGCCAGCTGTATGTTGATAGTGTCGTCGTTCAGCCACGTCTCTAAGAAGCATAAGATATTACAGTTTTGAATGTCCCGTTGGTAGTTTAATCTTCCGCGTAGGTCATCTACTTTATTGTCCAAAGATTGCACATTTGCTAGCAGAATGGAAGGAAGTTTGGGTTTATTCGATCTCCTACGAATTCTCAGAAGGCAGCCTTTTTCTCCGCCTCCTCTTCACGCAAATCACGGGGATCTGGGCCTGTACCCGAGAAAGCAGTATATCGTTCGCGTCGGCCTCGTCACACTCGTTAAAGGAAAAAAAGGATTCTGCCAGTCCGTGGTGAGTAATCGCAGTCCTGATGTCCAGAAGTTATTTTCGGTCATAAGAGACGGTAGCGGCAACATTATGTACAAAATAAGTAAAGAAATAAGTWACAAACAACACAAATAAACGAACAAAAAACACAATCGGTTGGGGGCACGTGAAACGTCTGCCTTCTCCGGCGCCATCTTACATTCATTGCCCATTTACTTCAGTTGATGCGTTTGATTTCATTGTGATAGATGTGATTTCCCCCCCTATAAAAATCTGTATTCAGTGTCATAAGGCTTATAGACGAATATTTAGAGAAATACCACAGGAAACTTTCGATTATTCAAATGCACTCTGAGGTCTTGAGAGAGAGATTTACAATGCAAAGGATTGTGGGAGGGATGAGCTTTGACCTTGAGTAAATGAGGACGGAATTCCATTAAAGTCTGGAGCGTGATGTGATTGCGCTTGGAAAGCATTCAAGTTTACCTTAAAGTAAAAACAAACCACAATTTTCATTTCCAAACTCTCTCCACCCATCATACAAACTTGCTGTATATTATATACGACACATTATATACTGACATCTAAGTAAGGTGACACTCTTACGGTCCTGTTTCCTCTATCTATATTCCCCATAGGGTTTGGCTAATAAAAGGAGGGAAATTGAAGCTGTGCTGCTCTGCAGTGCTAGTCTGGAGAGGAGCGCCTCGTCAGTTCACAGGTGAAGGCTGCTGTGCACAAATCGATTTGCTTTGGCTTTTGTGACCTTCCTCTTTTCACTATAATGTTATTTCTGAGTTTAATCCAAGTATGTCCTAGAGCTGTTGTTGAAGAGCTGTTGGTTAGTCCCTCATAATGTAGTCTCTATGCAGCAATGTATTCAAGGTATGAGTGCTTATAGTCCATCTTATGCCACAACATTCTCAATAACCAGAAGTGCCACTGACTCAGAAAGGGCATTAGTAGGTCTGTGGGTTACAGTACCTTAAGTCTCATGAAGGCCGTAGCAATGCTAATTTAGCCATCCACTACACTTTCAAATGACAAAATCCCATTGGCTATGGATGTGACATTTTTATGAAGATGTCTCTCAATAAAAATCTAAATGAGTTTCAATTTGGATCATATTCATCATGTCCACAATGCGGCGGTGTGGACATAATAGCATGGAGCCCATTGAGAAATGTAACAAATGAGAGCCTAATACGCACAGCGGAAGTACTTTTTAACCAGGTAGGCCAGTTGAGAACAAGTTCTCATTTACAACTGCGACCTGGCCAAGATAAAGCAAAGCAGCAAACAACACAGAGTTACCCATGGGATAAACAGTCAATAACACAATAGAAAAATKTATATACAGTGTGTGCAAATGTAGTAAGACTAGGAAGGTAAGGCGAAATAATTACAATTTAGCAATTAAACACTGGAGTGATAGATGTGCAGAAGATGAATGTGCAAGTAGAGATACTGTGGTGCAAAGGAGCAAAAAATAAACAACAATATGGAGATGAGGTATTTGGATGGGCTCTTTACAGATGGGCTGTGTACAGGTGCAATGATCGGTAAGCTGCTCTGACAGCTGATACTTAAAGTTAGTGAGGGAGATAAGTCTCCAGCTTCAGAGATTTTTGCACTTCTTTCCAGTCATTGGCAGCAGAGAACTGGAAGGAAAGGCGGCCAAACGAGGAGTTGGCTTTGGGGATGACCAGCGAAATATACATGCTGGAGCGTGTGCTACGGGTGGGTGCTGCTATGGTGACCAGTGAGCTGAGATAAGGCGGGGCTTTACCTAGCAAAGACTTATAGATGACCTAGAGCCAGTGGGTTTGGCAACGAATATGAAGCGAGGGCCAGCCAACGAGAGCATACAGATCGCAGTGGTGGGTAGTWTATGGGGCTTTGGTAACAAAACGGATGGCACTATGATAGACTACATCCAATTTTCTGAGTAGAGTGTTTGGGGCTATTTTGTAAATGACATCGCCGAAGTCAAGGATCGGTAGGATAGTCAGTTTTACGAGGGTATGTTTGGCAGCATGAGTGCAGGATGCTTTGTTGCGAAATAGGAAGCCGATTCTAGATTTAATTTTGGATTGGAGATGCTTGATGTGAATCTGGAAGGAGAGTTTACAGTCTAACCAGATATCTAGGTATTTGTAGTTGTCCACATATTCTAAGTCAGAGCCGTCCAGAGTAGTGATGCTAGACGGGCAGGCGGGTGCAGGCAACGATCGGTTGAAGAGCATGCATTTAGTTTTACTTGCATTTAAGCGCAGTTGGAGGCCACGGAGGGAGTGTTGTATGGCATTGAAGCTCGTCTGGAGGTTTGTTAACACAGTGTCCAAAGAGGGGCCAGAAGTACAAAGAATGGTGTCGTCTGCGTAGAGGTGGATCAGAGAACCACCAGCAGCAAGAGCGACATCATTGATGTATACAGAGAAAWGAGTCGGCCCGAGAATTGAACCCTGTGGCACCCCCATAGAGACTGCCAGAGGTCTGGACAACAGGCCCTCCGATTTGACACACTGAACTCTATTTATTGACTACAGTTCAGCGTTCAACACCATAGTACCCTCAAAGCTCATCACTAAGCTAAGGAACCTGGGACTAAACACCTCCCTCTGCAACTGGATCCTGGACTTCCTGACGGGTCGCCCCCCAGGTGGTGAGGGTAGGTAGCAACACATCTGCCACACTGATCCTCAACACTGGAGCTCCCCAGGGGTGTGTGCTCAGTCCCCTCCTGTACTCTCTGTTCACCCACGTCTGCATGGCCAGGCACGAGTTCAACACCATCATTAAGTTTGCAGACGACACAACAGTGGTAGGCCTGATCACCGACAACGACGAGACAGCCTATAGGGAGGAGGTCAGAGACCTGGCCGGGTGGTGCCAGAATGACAACCTATCCCCCACCGAGCACGTCCCCATTCTCATCGACGGGGCTGTAGTGGAGCAGGTTGAGAGCTTCAAATTCCTTGGTGTCCACATCAACAACAAACTAGAATGGTCCAAACAAACCAAGACAGTCGTGAAGAGGGCACTACAAAGCCTATTCCCCCTCAGGAAACTGAGATCCTCAAAAGGTTCTACAGCTGCAACATCGAGAGCATCCTGACCCGTTGCATCACTGCCTGGTACGGCAATTGCTCGGCCTTTGACCGCAAGGCACTTCAGAGGGTAGTGCGTACGGCCCAATACATCACTGGGGCTAAGCTGCCTGCCATCCAGGACCTCTACACCAGGCGGTGTGAGAGGAAGGCCCTAAAAATGGTCAAGGACCCCAGCCACCCCAGTCATAGACTGTTCTCTCTACTATCGCATGGCAAGCGGTACCCTTTTAGGTATAAAATATAAATATACAAAAAGGCTTCTCAACAGTTTTTACCCCCAAGCCATAAGACTTCTGAACAGGTAACCAATGGTTACCCGGACTATTTACATTGTGTGCCCCCCCGCCAACCCCTCCTTTTACGCTGCTGCTACTCTCTGTTCATCATATATGCATAGTCACTTTAACCATACCTACATGTACATACTACCTCAATAAGCCTGACTACCGGTGTCTGTATATAGCCTTGCTACTCTTATTTTCAAATGTATTTTTACTGTTGTTTTATTTCTTTACTTACCTACACACACACACACACACACACACACACACACACATACCTTTTTTCGCACTATTGGTTAGAGCCTGTAAGTAAGCATTTCACTGTAAGGTCTACACCTGTTGTATTCGGCGCACGTGACAAATAAATGTTGATTTKATTAGATTAGTTGGTGATCCAGGCGAGGCAGTCATTTGAGAAACCAAGGCTGTTGAGTCTGCCGGTAAGAATGCGATGATTGACAGAGTCGAAAGCCTTGGCCAGGTCGATGAAGACGGCTGAACAGTATTGTCTTTTATCGATGGCGGTTATGATATCATTTAGGACCTTGAGCGTGGCTGAGGTAATCCTGAATACATTTTCTCTTCTAGATCAATGGAAGAGCTACACAGTGTTTAGGATTTTTCTAGAATTTTACTGCAAGGTTTACCAAAAGTTTACTCAGTTGAAGAAGTGGCCTATTCCATAATACTTACAGTATGCTAACCCATTCAATGACAATTGTCCTTCTGTGGCTTATAGAGTATGGTGAAATGATCAAGTTTTCTTAGTTGTATGTACAGGGTGCACATGCTTTAAATTGTGCAGTATTTAGCTATCACAATAAGAGTCTGGTAGCAGCAGGTGTGTGTGTGTGAATGAGTGTGAATGAGAGTATACAGGTGCTTTCAGAAAGTAGTCACACCCCTTGACTTTTCCCACATTTTGTTGTGTTACAGCCTGATTTTAAAATAATTTAATTTAGATTTTGTGTCACTGGCCTACACACAATATCCCATAATGTCAAAACTGGAATTATGTTTATACACATATTTACAAATTCATAAAAAATGAAAAGCTGGTGTACAAAGGATGGTGTATAAAGTCACTACAAAGATACAGGAGTCCTTCCTAACTCAGTTCCTGGTGAGGAARGAAACCGTGATTTCACCATGAGGCCAACGGTGATTCTAAAACAGTTACAGAGTTTAATGGCTTGGATAGGAGATAACTGAGGATGGATCAACAGCATTGTATTTACACCACAATACTAATCTAAATGACAGAGTGAAAAGGAAGAGGCAAGAAACAAGGTTTTGAAGTGCTTGACCTATATACAGTGGGGAGAACAAGTATTTGATACACTGCCGATTTTGCAGGTTTTCCTACTTACAAAGCATGTAGAGGTCTGTAATTTTTATCATAGGTACACTTCAACTGTGAGAGAYGGAATCTAAAACAAAAATCCAGAAAATCACATTGTATGATTTTTAAGTAATTAATTTGCATTTTATTGCATGACATAAGTATTTGATCACCTACCAACCAGTAAGACATACCGGCTCTCACAGACCTGTTAGTTTTTCTTTAAGAGCCTCCTGTTCTCCACTCATTACCTGTATTTAACTGCAACCTGTTTGAACTCGTTACCTGTATAAAGACACCTGTCCACACACTCAATCAAACAGACTCCAACCTCTCCACAATGGCCAAGACCAGAGAGCTGTATAAGGCCATCAGGGATAAAATTGTAGACATGCAACAGGCTGGATGGGCTCACAGGACAATAGGCAAGCAGTTGGTGAGAAGGCAACAACTGTTGGCGCAATTATTAGAAAATGGAAGAAGTTCAAGATGACGGTCAATCACCCTCGGTCTGGGGCTCCATGCAAGATCTCACCTCGTGGGGCATCAATGATCATGAGGAAGGTGAGTTATCAGCCCAGAACTACACGGCAGGACCTGGTCAATGACCTGAAGAGAGCTGGACCACAGTCTCAAAGAACCATTAGTACACACTACACCGTCATGGATTCAAATCCTGCAGCGCACGCAAGGTCACACTGCTCACGCCAGCGCATGTCCAGGCCCGTCTGAAGTTTGCCAATGACCATCTGGATGATCCAGAGGAGGAATGGGAGAAGGTCATGTGGTCTGATGAGCAAAAATAGAGCTTTTTGGTCTAAACTCCACTCGCCGTGTTTGGAGGAAGAAGAAGGATGAGTACAACCCCAAGAACACCATCCCAACCGTGAAGCATGGAGGTGGAAACATCATTTTTGGGGATGCTTTTCTGCAAAGGGTACAGGACGACTGCACCGTATTGAGGGGAGGATGGATGGGGGCCATGTATGCGAGATCTTGGCCAACAACCTCCTTCCCTCAGTAAGAGCATTGAAAATGGGTCGTGGCTGGGTCTTCCAGCATGACAACGACCCGAAACACACGCCAGGGCAACTAAGGAGTGGCCGTAAGAAGCATCTCAAGGTCCTGGAGTGGCCTAGCCAGTCTCCAGACCTGAACCCAATAGAAAATCTTTGGAGGGAGCTGAAGTCCGTATTGCCCAGCGACAGCCCGAAACCTGAAGGATCTGGAGAAGATCTGTATGGAGGAGTGGGCCAAATCCCTGCTGCAGTGTGTGCAAACCTGGTCAAGAACTACAGGAAACGTATGATCTCTGTAATTGCAAAACAAAGGTTTCTGTACCAAATATTAAGTTCTGCTTTTCTGATGTATCAAATACTTATGTCATGCAATAAAATGCAAATTAATTACTTAAAAATCATACAATGTGATTTCTGGATTTTTGATTTAGATTCCGTCTCTCACAGTTGAAGTGTACCTATGATAGAAATGACAGACCTCTACATGCTTTGTAAGTAGGAAAACCTGCAAAATCGGCAGTGTATCAAATACTTGTTCTCCCCACTGTATATATAGGAGATATACGGATATATGAAAGCTCAGGATATATATATCACACACACATAAAACATACCTTTTTTGGGTAGGCATAAAACAACCTACATACTTCCATACATTTTTAAAACCAGTACAGGTTACTTTAAGATGAGTCCCGTGACGGAGAACAACTCATTTTTGTGAGAGTCTTTCCATAGATGGGTCATAATAGTTTTCTAGGTCAAACCGTTCTGACGTTTTCTTGAGAAGAGCAATTTTCGGGATGTCTCATGGTCTGACAAACACCACTCTAGCTCTGCCACCTGTCACCGCAGATGTGAAAGTACGACATCGCCGGATGTGGTGGATTGAGACTCATCCAAAACAGATATCTCTAGCTTAAATTGACGTATTTTGTTGGGAATTGTTTTATTATGTTACTTGGATTGACACACCGGTGCGTCAATTGACTTTAGGGGGATAATATACACTGGAGTTGCTTACAAAGACGACATTGAATGTTCCTGAGTGGCATAGCTATGGCTTGAAAATCTATGGCAAGACTTGAAAATGGTTGTCTAGCAATGATCAACAACCAACTTGAGCTTGAAGAATTTAAAAAAGAATGTGCAAATATTGTACAATCCAGATATGCAAAGCTCTTAGACACTTACCCAGAAAGAATCATAGCTGTAAATGCTGCCAAAGGAGATTCTAACATGTATTGACTCAGGGGTGTGAATACTTATGTAAATTAGATATTTCTGTATTTCATTCTCATTATTGGGTATTGTGTGTATCTGTGTGGGTGTGTGTGTGTGAGTGCATGTGTGTTAAGGTGCGGAGAGCCAGTGCAGGTGGTCAGTCCAGTTCAAGTGTTCAGCAGTCTGAAAAAAAATCTGGCTGTTATCGATGTGATTGGCTAGCCACGTTAAAGAGTCTATGCCCAGCAGAGCATGATAATTGTTTCTCACTCTTTGATGGACATGCCAGCTATAGTGAGCAAGAAGTTGATTATCATAATCTTATAGCGCTGAGGTAATAGTAGAGCCTTAGTCTTGACAGGCCCCTCTAGGGTACAGCCTGCCCTTGCATTTTGTCACACATACAGTACCAGTCAAAAGTTTGGACACACCTACTCATTCAAGCTGTCATCAAGGCAAAGGGTGGCTACTTTGAAGAATTTAAAATCTAAATTATATTTTGATTTGTTTAACACTTTTTTGGTTACTACATGATTCCATATGTGTTATTTCATAGTTTTGATGTCTTCATTATTATTCTACAATGTCGAACATAGTAAAAATACAGGAAAACCCTTGAATGAGTAGGTGTGTCCAAACTTTTGACTGGTTCTGTAGATCTGTCTGCGAATTAAACAGAATCAGTATTCATCTGTGTGTTTTTCTGAAACTTCCTGAAACTTCTTTAAGACCTGGAATAGCCTTTCATCTTGAGTGTTCTCTGTGACAGCAGGTGTTGAGGGGGTGAGACATACAGTAGCTGTGAAACGTAGATAGCTGTTATTACTAGGATTCAATGTGGCTGATTGACATGATGCTATGTCTCCTGGATTTAGCTGGCACCCACTGAGCATGTGAAGCTAGGAGATCCTAACAACACTCTGATATGGAACCCCATTCCCTATACAGAAGTATAGGTACTTCACTTAATAAGGTGCCATTTCAGAGGAACCCATGATATCATATAGGACTTTTTGATACATGGAATACATGGAATATGCATGAATCCTGTTTTTGTGAAACAAGCAACTAGTCCTTGTTATGGTGTAGTCGGTCGGTGGAAAAGCAAGGATTGTCGTAGTATACCCCTCCATTTGCACGAGTGCCTTTTTCCTATTAAACTACAGCAACAAAACAAGGGGAGCTCAAATGAATGTCGCTCTGAAAATCGATTCTGCGTCCTTCCTACGCGTTCTAAATTATTATTAATCCCCTTTAAATTTGGCCCAGACAGAAAAACGAATAACTCATTGGTGCAGGAAGCTCTCAAGATGAGCAACTAAGGCTAGTCCTCATAAAACCTTACCTCAATGCACCATCACACACGGAGAAACTAAACTACCAAAAGTAATTTCACCTGCCACTGACTTGATGCAGTCTGTTTTGCGTAGTCAAAAGCAGTGCTGCGGTTCCCCGAGTCATTTCAATTCATTGCCTGCAGTTAGGTTTATCTTTATCACTGGCCATAACTACGGATTACCGAGGTTGAGGCCAAATAACCATAAAACAGGTTCTACCGCATGTCCTATTCATGAAAGAAGCCAATCTAGTCCGAGGCCCATTTTCATGCAATGAGAAACTGAATGATGTTGTTATAAGACTGTTTCTTACAGTCACTATAAGTAGTCTGCTACTAGGAATTAATGTGATTCAATATTTGGCTTTCAGCAGTATGTACTTAGGTCCCCGCTATGTGGTTCAGAAAGACCCCAGTATTTCCAATAAAGGTAATGGGTTCTTATTTTAAGAAGCCAGCTGTCATTCTGTGATGTGATCCAGACAGTTCTGTTCGCCTACTTCATTTGCTGACTGTTTATGCAGACTAATATAATGTTGTAAGCAGCTTTATTTGCATTTCATGAATATTTAAGACCCTTTGTCTACTGAGAGATACAGTAGAAGACAAAGGATCAAAAGAACCTGCTACAGATTTTCCGATTATAGACCCATTTAACGTTTGAACAACAATGCCAAAGTGTTTTTAAACATATGTTAGCTGTGTAATCTGAAGACTCGGAGGAACAGAGGAAATGTTTGCTTCCACCAACATCTCAACAAAGCATTCTGATGTAGCGTCGATGCAAGGTCTTAAAGGTCCAGCGCAGTCAAAAACATGATTTCCTGTACTTTATATACTGTATATTTCCACAGTATTAGGTTGGAATAATATTGTGAAAATTAAGAGAATGCCATTTTAGTGTAAGAGCAGTTTGAAAAGACCACCTAAAATGTCAGCCTGTTACAGCCTGCCTGGTGACATCTGCCTGGTGACTTCACCAGGTGATAAATGAGTTAATAGACCTATAAGAAAGAGTTCCAAACATCTCAAATAACAGTTCATTTTCAGTGTTCCTCTCCCCTCTCACACCACTCCCAGACAGTCCTATCAAAATTCTTGCTTGAGTAATGTATATTTGCCAAGAAGCTATTGTTGTTTATTTTGGACCATATTAATTGAAACCAATGACAGTAAGGTACTTAATTGTTACCCATAAATGATTTGATATTGAGATAAAAACGGCTGGATTAGACCTTTAATTTCTGGGTGGGGTGTAAACAAAAATAAATGTTATCATTTGACGATAATGCCACCTTTTTCCCTCAGAACTGGATGCAAGTTCCAAAGTTATTTTTAATTGGTCTGTCATGCCGTTTCATCTTCTAGACGAGTGATTCTTCACGAAACCAGAACAAATAAAGACCATGATCTTTTAGATTTTCACAGATTTTATTCCTTGGAATGGTCCTTTGGAGCTTTTTTGGGGRGTGATTGTTGACATACAGTATATTTGACAATTGAATATAAAAGCATAGTTGAGAAATAATGTATTCGAAGTTGCCATATGACATTTTGGCCTTACCCAGGCCTCCTTTTAAGACTCCATAATGTTTAATCTGTAAGTGCAACAAAGCAAAAATTGGTGTCATATAAGGTTTTAGCCTACCACTTGCCAGTAATGGTGTAATGGTGTGTGGATAATATCACTGAGTAAACCAAAAAAAAGAGCCATATTATTGTGATATTTGCGTTGTWTGCTCTATAACCCATTAGTTCATACGCCACCGTGATATACAATAAGGCCGTGAAAACAAAAAGACAAGTGTATAAATTCAACTACACATACGTTTGTTTCAACACAAAACCAGAGAGCAACATCTGTCCTGTGAAGTCCACAAAGCAAATATTGCATGTAAAAAAACAGTTATTTGACCTGCAGCATAGTCAAGCAAGTTGTTTTCAACAGTTTACAAAACAACTACTGATTTAGAACCACAGAGTTACCGCAAGTCAGCACTAAGACAACAGGAGCCCTGCCTCCGCTACTCCAGCATAATTTCAACTTAAACGTTTAAACATCATGAAATCAACAGTGTTATTGTCACGTTCGTCGTAGTGAGGAGACCAAGGCGCAGCGTGATGTGAATACATTCTTCTTTAATAAAACGAAGACCACTTGAACTAACAAACCGTGACGCTATAAAAACAGCGTGCTGACATGCAACTACACATAGACAACTACCCACAAAACCTAACTGGAAAATGGCAACCTAAATAGGATCCCCAATCAGAGACAACAATAAACAGCTGCCTCTGATTGGGAACCAATTCAGGCCACCATAAACCTACATTACCTAGACATACTAAAATCCCCATAGATAAACAAAAACACACATACCCACCCTCGTCACACCCTGACCTGACCAAAATAATACAGAAAATATAGAAAACTAAGGTCAGGGCGTGACAGCTATATACAATGTATTTGGAAAGTATTCAGAACCCTTCCCTTTCTCCACATTTTGTTATGTTACAGCCATATTCTAAAATGTATAAAAKAATTGTTTTACTCATCGATCTGCACACAATAGCCCATAATGACAAAGTGAAAACAGGTTTTTAGAAATTTTGGCAAATGTATTTGAAATAAAACAGAAATACCTTATTCAGACCCTTTGCTATGAGACTCGAAATTGAACTCAGGTGCATTCTGTTTCCATTGATCATCCTTGAGTTGTTTCTCCAACTTGATTGGAGTCCACCTGTGGTAAATTAAATTGATTGGATATTATTTGTAAAGACACACACCTGTCTATAATATAATGCTAATGCTATGTGATGGTGCATTGAGGAAAGATTTTTTGAGGACTGGCCTAAGTTGCTCCTCTTAAGAGCTTCCTGCACCAATGAGTTATTTGTTTTTTCTGTCTGGGACAAAATCATTTAGAATGTGTAGGAAGGACACAGAATTGATTTTCAGAGCAACGTTCATTTGAGCTCCCCTTGTTTTGTTGCTGTAGTTTTTAATACATTTGACAACATTTCTAAAATCCTGTTTTCGCTTTGTCATTATGAGGTTAAAAAAATGATTTCATCCATTTTAGAACAAAATGTGTTTTTTCCTTCTCTTTTTGGGAAGGGTTCTGAATACTTTCCAAATGCATCCTCTGCAGCAGAGGTAAMTCTGGGTCTTTTGTTCCTGTGACGGTTCTCATGAGAGCCAGTTTCATCATAGCGCTTGATGGTTTTTGCAACTGCACTTAAAGAAACTTTCAAAGTTCTTGAATCCAGAAACTTGGTCCAAAAACCAATGGGTTGGGCCAGAGCCAGAACACAAGTGGGTAGAGTGGCAGTTTTAAAATGTATTATTGGCTTTGATACTCCGATTGGTAAGAGATGATCCAACCGCTGAGGACTTTGTTTTGTACAATGCCCCCCGTGCCCCTTGTCGCCACAAATAACTCCAATGATGGCAGTCTCACACTAAAGTATGTAGCGAATGACAGAGCAGTGGAAGCATTTAGTGTCAGTTGTCAGGCTATGACTGCATATAAATTGCCATAATATGGACTTGGTCTTTTACCAAATAGGGCTATCTTCTGTATGCCCCCCTACCTTGTCACAACACAACAGATTGGCTCAAACGCATTAAAAAGGAAAGAAATTCCACAAATTAAGCTGGTTGAGAGAATGCCAAGAGTGTGCAAATCTGTTATGAAGGCAAAGGGTGGCTATTTGAAGAATCTCAAATATATTTTGACTTGTTTAACACCTTTTTTGGTTTCTACATGATTCCATATGTGTTATTTCATAGTTTTGATGTCTTCACTATTATTCTACAATGTAGAAAATAATAAAAAATTATGAAAAACCTTTGAATGAGTAGGTGTTCTAAAACTTTTGACCGGTAGTGTACATTATTTAGTATATGTAAAGATAAGATTAAATCAAGAATAGTGACAATGTTAGCCTATCACTTGTGAATGATATAGTATTATCACTTGTGAATGATGCCCAGCATAAGAAACAATGCATTTTTTGGGGGACTTWTTCTAATCATAGTCGTACACCTCATGTAGCCTAGGCCATAGGCCTATATGTTTTGATAAGGTTTGTATCACCAAATAACTTCTTATCTTCATTAATCCAAGTTTCAAAGTTTGGGGAAGATAATTTTCACCATATAAAAGCGTTAAATGCATAATCGCATTTGCAGTCACTTTTCATAGCGGTGTTTTCCCGCTAATGGAACATTTTCCCTTATAGCCTACTGCCATGTGCGCATTGCTGAGCTTATAATGTGAATAAATAGACTAATAGTTTATCAACATTTTAAACTACATGTTCTGATCTGTTGCGTCAGCCAGATTAACTAAACATGTTTTTTGATGCTAGTGGTTGTATTAATTTGGGCTCTATCGCAACCCACAACTGTCCCAGACTATGTTTGGAATATTTATTTCTCGCACAGAATAGAATAGGTCGACTTTTGTACAATGGGAATAGTAGATTGACATAGGCTAGTGCTTTTGCTGTTCGTTAGGCCTACTCGTCTTGTTGTCTGATGAAAAGTAAATGTCGACAGTTCTTCCAATATCTTCAATATGTACCTCGGAATTGGATAAGGATGAGCGCAGTTGCATCCCCGATGTGTCTGCCTTCACTTGTAGCCTGTGAGAAAGACCCGATGGAGAGCCATGTGAGTGAGAGGTGCTTCAGAGCAAGCAGCTCTCAGGGAGAAGGGCACAATACAGCACTCTGGGCCAAGGGCACAATGGCCACTTGCCGCAAAAGGCATGTTTTCTTTTGAGGGTGCACTAATGCCACTCAAAGGGGATGCCGCAGTGAAATGAATGAGAGACTGAGTGTGTACAGCCTGCGTCTACTCCTGCTCCCCCTCTCCGGCTCTCGACTTCGCTGGTCTACCAACCACCTGTCCTGGCAACCTGGACTCCATCACTACCCTGATTACTTCCCCTTTATCTAGCACTCCTTTGTTATCACCCACCAGGCAATATTGTTTATGTTTCCATGTAAGACGCTTCTCTTGTTTTGTATCGTTCCATGTTTGGATTAGGCATTTTGCTACGCCAGGAAAACCCACAGTTGAGCTCAGCTCAATGCTGACTGGCTAATTATTTTATAATTTTTTTATCAAGTCAGACCACATACTTACTGGCATCAACCAATCAAATGCTACAGCGGCAACATGTCATACTCTTTTGTTACAGACAGCATTAGATACATGGGCTACACATACTGAGACAGAGGGGTGCTGTTTCCCTTGCTCGGATGATTTCTCCCGTGAGATTCAGACACATGCGAATCAATGGAAAATTATGAAAACACAGACAGACGAAAGAGACATTATAATTTTAAAAATTTTATTAGTCAAATATTTGGGAAGCCTGGCTTCCCTTGGCATCCATGAATATACGCAACTGCCGCATTCCCTATAATGAGCATTTTGTTAAATATAAAAAATATAAACAAATATTGAGAACACCATTTTTGGTTTGGCTAGTTGTTCAATATATTGAGGAACATAATATACTCTAGGGGCATATTTAAGTTCCAGAGTGGGATCTATTTTACTTTTAGAGTTACAATCCAATTTGTAAGCATTACCAACTGAGTGAAAGTGAGAATGGATTCAAAATGGTCACTCTCTGCTGGTGATTTGCAGGATGTGCAATCATATCAAGTAAACAGTTACATTGCCTACKATGCAAATTTCTCTGTATACATTTTTTCAGGGTCATAAAACTTTTCAGTTTCATCAAAGACATTACCATGATGAACCATGTTAACCTTGGTATTGATATCTTAAAAAAGGAAAGGAAACTATTAACAATTCACTTTTTTTGACTAAATAACACTACTGYTACCTCTTAAGGAGCTGCCCCTTTTTTTCAATTTTCGCCTAAAATGACATAAATCTAACTGCCTGTAGCTCGGCCCCTGAAGCAAGGATATGCATATTCTTGATACCATTTGAAAGGAAACACTTTGACGTTTGTGGAAATGTGAAAGGAATGTAGGAGAATATAACACATTAGATCTGGTAAAAGACATTTTGTATTTAATTTGTACCATCATCTTTGAAATGCAAGAGAAAGGCTATCATGTATTATTCCAGCCCAGGTGCAATTTAGATTTTGTCCACTAGATGGCAGCAGTGTAGGTGCAAAGTTTTAGACTGATCCACTTAGCCATTGTATTTCTGTTCAAAATTATGTATCAAGACTGCCCAAATGTGCCTCATTTTTTTATTAATAACTTTTCAAGTTCAAAACTGGGCACTCTCCTTTACAATAGCATGGTATTCTTTCACTGTAATAGCTACTGTAAATCRGACAGTGCAGTTAGATTAACAACAATATCAGATATGTCTATGTCCTGGGACATTTTCTTGTTACTTACAACCTCATGCTAATCACATTAGCCTACGTTAGCTCAACCGTCCCATGGGGGACCCACCGATCCTGAAGAAGATTTATTAAAATAGTCATGCAAATCTTCTTCTCATGGACTGAAAGTCAGATTCACTCAACATGTGGTCATTGGACTCATCACAATAGTCCCTAAAGAGTTTGAGAAAATAATGTTGATTAATTTAAAGATGGCCACATTCTGTAGATGCAAAATAGCACATACACTAACATGCTAAAATATGCTAAAAAATAGTTTGTTTCCGGGGCGGGACATCTGTTTTTGGGAGATAATGGGTCATCACATATCTGGTCCCAAAATGTCCTTTTGTAGGATACCTGGAGGCAAACAATAACATTGTTGCTGAGAAGGGGGTTGTTGCTTGCAATGTTCGTAAAAAAACAACAATCAAACCATTTTTTAATATATATTTTTGCAGACCCCCTGCTGTACGGAGCCCAGGTTGATTGTCCCTGCCGTAGGGTACTAGAGCAATAACAAGTATATAACTAGCAATAATTAATAACTGATCTTGTGCCCTTTCTGTCATCGTGTGAACCCCATTCTTTGCTGCTCGCATCTATATTCATGTTTATATTTTTTTATATTTATAAATTAATGTAAAAATGTATTTAATGAAATCCAAATACTACTCATATTAGAGCAAGCGGTAAAGCATCATATGAAATACATTTTTTATTGGTTACACCTACAGATGAAACATTATGGAGTCTAAAGAATTCCGCATACATAGGTTTGATTTACTCCTGGAGGAACTCGGCTTAGTGAAGTGAACATCTGTGCTCGCATATTATCGTGGAAATTCTACACAGGCACACTCAAAGTCAATCTTAAATGAATCATCGTTTATTAACAGCATGCTTGAGAGGTCACAGTCAAACTTAGATGCATAAAGTACCGGTCTGAAGTGAGCTGTCCCAGGGCAGTTCCATTAGTTCTCTTATATACTGCTTACACAGACATGTTATATTTGCATGATTTAGGTTTTTCATCATTCATAATTAATTCATCATTAACTTTTGGTTCATGCATGTGACCGACCAATACTGGTTCATGCATGTGACAGACCAATACCTCACGAGGGTTCCTCTCTCCAATCTGAAACCTTGAAACTGAGTTATCTCTTTCAGTCTCAAAACAAGGTTCTGGGTGTAATGCCAAATTGCAGATACTGATAGTGAGGATTCCTCCAAGGCACGTTCAATAAGTCACTTGCATAAACACAGAAATTGGTTGTTAGAAAAGCACAACATAGAACACATAAATTGGTTATTAGAAAACAATGTGCTCCCTTGAAATACCTTAATTTGAAAAAAATAGAATAAAGCGTCAATATTACTATTTGTCCCTCTTAAGACACTGTGGTAACAAGTACGCTTCCTCAAAATAGTCAGAATTAATCAAAGATAACTCAAGAAATCTGTACTTAATTTGTACGTTTTTAAAGAGGTCTTGGTCGTGCAATTTGACATCTAACTAAGAAGTTTGGTGCAGTATTTCTCAAGTGAACAAAATGTGCATGAAAACTAGTCTTCTGTTGTTGAATGACAACAAACACATCATTAAAGAATACCTACTATTGACCCTTCACCAATGAAGGGGYGTAGACTTCAGCTACTGAACGCTGCCCAACACCAAAACTAACAAAAACATCCCAAAATGTTGACTTAATATATGTGCAAACTGTTTCGACTGGGAAGCATAGGGTAAGCTTTAAAGGAGGCCTGGGTAAGGCTTGCTCTCGAGAACCTAAGGCATTCTCCAGAGTGTTCACAGCTATAAGCACCACTTACCGGTAGGACCAYGTGAACTACAACCCGACACACTGTTTTAATGTTTTAAAACATAAATCATTGCTTGCGATACGGTTGTCGTTCATATCAGYGAGAAATAATATTTCAAATAAAAAATATACTTACTGTAGGTTTGCACAGATCCATACGGCTGTGTTCCTCCAGCTGATGAACTACACTTCCGCTACACTTYCTCCCCGGTTACGCTTACACACAGGTGTTCTAGCACGCTAGATAGCTAATTAGCACAGGTGGTCGCTTCTGTCTGTCTGCCGTTAACAAGTGCTGTAACATGGAGACATAGCTGTGTGAGAACGCAACCCTATAAAGGTGTGTAGTAATTCAACCTCTTTTTCCTTTGTTTTTCTCATATGTAAGATACATTCCTTATGTTTCAAAACCATACCGCAAGCGATGCGTGTTAACATTCAGAACGAGTGTCAGGGTTCTTAACAAAACTCCCCCGGCCAGAAGATACCTTCAGGAATAGAAGCTAAAGGTAGTTAGCGTCAACTAATGGGTTAGGGTAAGACCAAAGTGTCATAAATATGCAAACTTTTATAAATGATTTCCCAATGCCAATTTTTTTCCTCCATGCTTTTGGATACAAATGTCAAGTTATGTGTCAACAATCTTTCCTCCAAAGAATCATTCTATGATACAATTTTGCGAAAATCACCAAACTCACAATTTTTTGTCCTGGTTTCATGAGGAATCACTAGGATGTGAGTCTTGATTTATTTTTTCCTTAAAGCGGTAATCAGCAGTTGAAACAATAACAAAGTGGACTCCCCACCACTGTTTTGGTAAAACGCGGGGGGAAGGGGCTGGAGAAATGTAACCACACTCAAATTCAAAGACAGAGCTATGGATGCAAAGACTGACCATCCATGATATTAAAATGATAGTTTTAACCATGTTTTAGGTTGTATAGTGTTTGTTTACATTGTTTATAATCATTGGTTTCTGATGGGGTACCACAGTTGAACTAAGCTCATATGGCCATTTCTAAGTTATATTCTTTAAGAATCATTGGGTACATATCATTCATTTTTAAGTCCCAAAAATTATGTAGCAACTGCAGGTTACCCCTTTTATGAAATGAATCTCTGCGAGAGAAATTGGTGTGTGTGTGTGTGTGCCTCTAGCTTTTCACTGTCTCCATTGACATTAGTCCACCACCAAAATGTATCTTGTTTGTTCTGGGTACTGACTGGCTTTGCTCTGTCATGCATTATTGCCTCTGATTTCTATCACAAGAATCTGTGCTCAGTACTATAGTGGTTTTTAGTATTTGTTTCAGACCTTCCCTGCATGCTCTTTGTATAGCGTTTTCATATTGAGCACAATATCATGCCCTAGGGTAATACGCATGGCACATGGCATAATTTGCAGTGCCGTGTTGTAATGTCAGCTAGCTTACATTGAACCCTCTGCATTATTCCCCCCCCCCCCCCCCCCCCCCCTCCCCCCTCCCCCCCCCTATGATTCTGTACACCAATGGAACTCAGTGGAGTGGGTGTTTGTAAAGCAACTGTAACTGTGAGAAGGCTTTCCAAACGCAGTCGCAGCAGCAGTCACCATGCAGTCAAAGACCCACTGCTGGAGTGTACGCAGGGCTGTTTGATCAGGCGAAACCACTATCTGTGACGAGAAATGAGGTCACACGCTGTAGTTTCAGTCAATGTTTGTGTGCAGGTTAACAGACCATTACAGTGTTTTTCTCTTTGTGTTTGTCCCCGTACATAACCTTATGGCCTGTAGACGTCAGGCGTTTCTATTGAAACCACATTGCAACAACAAAAATAACTTATGGGATAGGCACCACGTTTTACAAAGGACACTCCTTTTATTATCAACTGCATTAATTGTTTAGTTTGTTGGGTCTCTTACTGCAGCTTTAAAAGGTTTTATTCATCTTGGGGGATTAAGAGCGGGTTCATTCTTATCGATTTATTATTTCTTGGCGTCAACAAAAAACAAATGAATTAAGTACCAGCAAAACGAAGGACTTGTGCAAATAGACTGACATCATCAGTGGAGTCTAATTGGAACACACACACACACACACCACACACACACACCACACACACACCACACACACACACACACACACACACACACACACACACAACACACCCACCACACCACACACACACACACACACACCACACCACACACACACACACACAACACACCACCACACGAAAGTGTGTTGAGTCAGTGTATTTGAGTATTTTCAAATACCTGCCAATATTCAAGCACTTGTCTTTGCAAATAAAACATATCTGAATAGTACTTACTTCGAAATGTATGTGAAAGTAATTGAGATATTTGAACTAGTATTTACACAAACACACATACACACGTACACACTTATCACAGAAAATATACTAGGTATTTGTTCTCAGAGAATAATTTATTATTTATAACCTCCAATCAGATTTAATCCATAATCTATTGACCACATTTCTTATTTTAGCTGAAAATAAACAAATCACCTGGGAAAACATGCAGGCATCATCAGTTCTAACCAAACCATTTCCAAATTAAAGAAACTACAACCCACAATGCACTGCAAAGCTTTAGATGCATACGTACTCTTTACATATGTACTTTCCTGTGCTGCTGTTCTACCTTGAACCCTTCCCCTTCATAGTCATTCTGTATGTATATATTAATGTATGTATATATTCATGTATGTATATCAGGTAAAGTGGAATGTTGGATCAGTGTAGCCATGGATTCTATCTGCTCTATCTAAAGCGTGGTATTGGCATGTTGGATTTTCATAAATAGATTTGTTCAAGGTGTTTTTCACGGTCCAGCCTGTTCTGTTGCCATGGCAGTAGCAGTGTCTTCTGGGATGCATGGCTCCTCTGGCATTATCAAAATCAGAATTACTTTGAGTTAAGCATAATTAAACCAAAGATGGTTTAGTATGAAGATGCCTAGAAACTGCTTCTCCAATAGAAATCCCCAATCAGGCTTGTAAGCAATGTCATGAGGAAGTTAGCTAAGCTCATGCACAGAAACATCTTCGGGTCTAATGGTCGTGTCTCGCAGAACTGCGCATGTGCATGCCGGCACTCATTCGATATAAAGATTTTTTAAACCCAATATGTAACTTTCACGAGGTTGGAGTATTAACATGTTCAGCTAATTAAGACATTGGCTCGAATATAGGTTGTGCCTTTAGAAATAGAGAACATTTCCAACTATGGAAGAATTTTTCACTTCTCTCATTGACTTCCCATACCTCCGGTCTGGTCTCTCGAGTCTGCTTCGCAAAGCGTTCCTGGGAAGTATCGCGATGTTGGGCCTCTGGGTTTAGAAATTCTGTGATTAAATAGATTGTTCTTCCCTCTCCTCTCCACCAGCTCTTTAAGACTCAGAGCAGAGGCCCACTCCATTTGGATAACATGCATATTGGGCAAAACTGGGAATACTTCAATTGACACTATTCTTTAAAGCCTGTAAGATTTCTAGGCATATTCAATAGAATTCCGGTTACACTGTCTGATAACTTTCTTTTATTGTGTAAACACAGTCCTGTATGGTTCAGTTGGTAGAGCATGGCGCTTGCAATGTCAGGGTTTTGGGTTTGATTCCTAGGACTACTAAGTCACTTTGGATAAATTGGTCGACTAAATGGAATATACTGTGCCTTCAGAAAGTATTCAATCAGATCCCTTGACTTTTTCCACATTTTGTTACGTTACAGCCTTATTCTAAAATGGATTAAATATWTTTTTTTCTCTCTCAGCAATCTACATACTGGTGCCCATAATGACAAAGTGGAAACAGGTTTGGGGAAATTTTTGCAAATGTATACAAAATAGAAAACATACCTTATTTACCTAAGTATTCAGACCCTTTGCTATGAGACTCGAAATTGAGCTCAGGTGCATCCTGTTTCCATTGAGCATCCTTGAGATGTTTCTACAACTTGATTGGAGTCCACCTGTGGTAAATTCTGAGGAATTGTCTGTAGAGCTCTGAGACAGGATTGTGTCGAGGCACAGATCTGGGGATGGGTACCAAAACATTTCTGCAGCATTGAAGGTCTCCAAGAACACAGTGGTCGCCATCAGTCTTAAATGGAAGAAGTTTGGAAGCACCAAGACTCTTCTTAGAGCAGGTCGCCTGGCCAAACTGAGCAATCGGAGAGATGGAAGTTCGTCAGGGAAGTGACCAAGAACCCAATGGTCACTCTGACAGAGCTCTAGAGTTCCTCTGTGGAGACGGGAGAACCTTCCAGAAGGACAACCATCTCTGCAGCACTCCACCAATCAGGCCTTTACGGTAGAGTGGCCAGATGGAAGCAACAACTCGGTAAAAGGCACATGACAGCCCGCTTGGAGTTTGCCAAAAGGCACCTAAAGTACAGAGAGTTCCTTGATGAAAACCTCAGGACCGCTCAGGACCTCAGACTGGGGCGAAGGTTCATCTTCCAACAGGACAAAGACCCTAAGCACACAGCCAAGACAACACAGGAGTGACTTCGGGACAAGTCTCTGGATGTCCTTGAGTGTTCCAGACTGAGCTCGGACTTGAACCTGATCAAACATTTCAGGAAAGACCTGAAAATAGCTGTGTAGCAACGCTCCCCTTCCAATCTGACAGAGCTTGAGAGGATCTGCAGAGAAGAATGGGAGAAACTCCCCAAATACAGGTGTGCCAAGCTGAGTAAAGGGTCTGAATATTTATGTAAATGTGATATTTCAGTTTTTGTATTTTTACAAATTAGCATACAATTCTAAAAATCTGTTTGGTTTGTCATTATGGGGTATTGTGTGTAGATTGATGGGGAGGGGGGAAAAAACTATTTAATACATTTCAGAATAAGGCGGTAATGTAACAAAAATGTGGAAAAAGCCAAGGGGTCTGAATACTTTCTGAAGGCACTGTATATTATAAATTCTAAGGCATACTGGACTGTATATGCTCCTTTCAATTGACATTGTCCTCGAGTGAGACTGGTAGTCTAGTCATAAATGGGACACAGCACAATGAGGTTTAGAAAACATTTTCAAATACAAGAGAACACTTTTTGTACTTTGAAAATGTGAATCAATACTCTAGGCCCAAGGCCTCAGTAAGAAATTGGACTAAAGAATAATTTCCACTTGTTTCATTGTTCATTATAACCTTCAGACAGATCAGTGAAATGACAAAGGGATATTTATTGTTTTGGTTCATGGTCCCTCTGTCACGTTCTGACCTTAGTTTATTTGTATGTCTTTGTGTTAGGTTGGTCAGGGCGTGAGTTTGGGTGGGTAGTCTATGTTCTGTTTTCTATGTTGTTGTATTTCTATGTCTGGCCTGATATGGTTCTCAATCAGAGGCAGCTGTCGATCGTTGTCTCTGATTGAGAATCATATTTAGGTAGCCTGTTTTCCCACTATGGSTTGTGGGTGTTTATTTTCTGTCTAGTGTCTGTTCACCTTACAGAACTGTTTCGTTTTGCTTTTCGTTGTTATTTTGTGTAGTGTTCAGTTTGAAATTAAAATATGACGAACACTTACCACGCTGCATTTTGGTCCTCCTCTCCTTCCACCAACGAGAATCGTTACACCCTCAACATTTTACTCTGTTAATACACAGAAGTAATTTCAATTGCCTTTTGAATTAAATGCATACTATACTGTATACGTTAATGGTGCATAAGACACATTGATAAGAGCCCTTGAATCCCCCCCCAAAAAAGCATTGGTAAAAAAAAAACGTTAGTAACAGCGTTTCCCAAACTCTGTCCTCGGAATCAAGTTTGGAAAGCTTGATGATTGGTTGATCATTTGAATTAGCTAGGGCAAAAAACGTGAGTTTGGGAAACCCTGCATTAATGTGACGCGATTGGCCATGGCATCTCATAATCAAACCACATCTACAGTAAATGTATTTGTTGAATTTCAGTGGAAAACAGAAGTCATTTGGATTTCTATTCGATTTCTATCAGAATGCCTGGTTTGTCCATGAATTCAAACCATTCACGCTTCTCAATTTGCGGATAAAATTCATGGTAATTAATGTAATTGTAGAGTGTAAATTCAATTAACCGATCTAGACTGGTCAAGGCAAGACAGACTGCCTTGTCACTACTCAAACAAAATGTGCATTTCATGACTGACATGTAGGCTAAAGCTACCTCTGATATGTGCCTTGTGTAGAAATTTTCCTTAGTTTCATTTTAAGCTTTTACATGAATAGAGKTAAGTCATCATTTACTTATTTGCATTTGCCATGTATGGAAATTTCATTTCGTTACATTGCTTTGCGTTATAATAACGTTATACACAGGCCCTGCTATTCTCGATAGCAGGGCCCTGTCAGGGCCCAATTCCGGTCCTGGTGGCCCGAAACAATTCTTGTTTTCATCTGCTCCTTCTAATCAGGGACTAATTCAGACCTGGGACACCAGGTGAGTGCAATTTAATTGGCAAAAGTGGCTACGCCCTCCAGGACCGGAATTGGGTACCCCTACTCTGTGATTGATTCACAGCAGGACAACTGTAACAAGTTACATTTTATTACTGACATTTCTTCCTGTCTCCCTTTGTGTTTGGAGGAAGACGATGCCTCTCTTTAGCCAGCCCTTCCTCGAAACTCATTAGGACTCTGAAACTGGAGGATATAAAATAATGGCTTCACAAGAGACTTGAGCCTCTCAAACCACGTCACGCTTTTGAATTAAGAGAGGACGGTAAGCACATCCCTATCAAGGTGCTCTGTTTAGATCTGCTGTCACAGTGTGGACACTTGAAAGGCATGTCTGTATGCATGGTCGCAGCCATAGCACTTTACAAGCAGCCACCGCATTATGGTACATGTGATTACGGTGTATATGGTTGGTGGGTTAGGTTTGGACGTCAGAGTGAATACTAATGAGAATCTCCCTTCAAGATGTCAGTGGTCAGTCAGTCGCTGTGTGTTGAATCATGATTAGACCTAAGGTTATTACCAGCGGTGGGCTAGTAAGTGGTACGTTGAGTACCCACTTACTATGGTGTAAGTGTACAGAACCACACTTGCGTGATGACATGGATTGAAAGTACAGATAAGCCTACAGTATCACTACCTGCCTGTCTCCTAACTCTCCCTTCTCAGACTGTGAGTTGGTGTGCAGAACAAAACATTGAGACAGCACTTGGCTTGCACTCTCTTTACATTTTCTCGTGATATAATTGCTTGACTAACAATTAGTCGATTATGGATGTGGGGGAAATGATTTGCGCTTCCTTTTTTTGTGTGCACACTGCTTTCTCCCCGAGTCAGGGAAAGGGTATACCTAGTCAGTTGCACAACTGAACGCATTCAACCAAAATGTGCATTTAACCCAACCCAACCCTCTAAATTATAGAGGTACGGGGGGATACCTTAATCGATGTCTACATCATTTGGGCCCGGGAGCAGTTGTTGTTGGGGTTAACTGCCTTGGTCAAGGGCAGAACGGTAGATTTTTCTACTTTGCCGGCTTAGGGACTCAAACCAGCGACCTTTTGGTTACTGGCCCAACGCTCTTAATCACTAGGTTAGTTTACTGAATGTATGACGAGTCTATCACAGAGAAGAAAGAAGACATGTTCACCAAATCATAGTCTTCATAACTACATGTATTACTGCATTAGGCACAATTAGACCACTTTGCACCACTTTGCATTTTTCAATGAAACACTAATTCCATGTGTATTGAAGTAAAATTGGGGTATTTAATAATTAATCGCTATTACAATGACATTTGGGCTGCCTGAGAATATAGCGATTAATACGATAATGTAGTGCGGCACTTACTGTAGTTAACTATCCTCTTTGCCTTGAAAGTTGAACCAATGCAGAGGTTCATATAATTAATGTACCTCAGAAAACGTCAGGGCGACCCAGGGGAATCTCCCCTCAGTAAAGGCTGCTCTACACTCTCCTCTCTCTCTGTCTTATCTGCCAATAGATAGAGCCTGTTAGGGACTCTGCATCTCACAACCACATGGGGGTGGAGTGCATTCTGAAGAGACTTTAGTGCTGCTGAACAGTTTTTGAGGAACAAACAGTTTGGATTGTTCAGCAGGGATCGTCTCTGATGAATGGGTGTGCGTCATGTTCCTCCAGAAATAATCACATAATGTTACTCTTTATATTCACCTGCTTCATACCCAATTCTATCTTACAAGCAGTTCTGTGTAGGCCATGATGCTAAGAGGAAGTCTTATCTGAATAAAGTGATGCTACTTGTAGGTCAAGGCAATTCTTAGCCAATTTGTGGGCTAACGTAGTGGGTCCAATGCTAGCACCACCAGCGTTGTGTGTTTGATCCTTGTATGTGCCACCTACAGTGAATAAATGTGTCACATTGAACTGTAAGTCGATTTAGAAGATAAGTGTCCTCTTATTTACCTACGGTATGAGCTGACCAGAGCCTTTCCAGAAAGGCTGATCTCGTCTCCCCCTCCAGCCCCTGTCGATATGAGTGTGAGAAGGGTTGCTGCAGACAAGTCAATGTCTCTCTATCTCTCTCTATCCCACCTCTCTTTATCTTTATCGCTCTTGCTCTCACTCCCCCCCTCTTCTCTACCCCCTCCTCTCTCTCCCCCTCTCCCTCTCTCCCCCATTCTCTCTCCATGCTGAGTCAGGTCCAACACGACGGAGGGAGATCACTTCTCTGACTGCATTTGCCTGGCTACCCAGACTCCTTGCTCTGGCCAAAAGATACGCCACGCCCATGGATGTTAGTTTCTTCTCCGCGACGAGTCTGGATCTGAGTACCTCTCTGACCCTTCACCGAATGCAAACACATTTGAGGCCGTCTGATTGATTGGTCCAGAAACCGATGGGTTGGGCCAGAGCCAGAACACAAGTGGGTAGAGTGGCAGTTTGAAAATGTATCATTGGCTTTGATACTCTGATTGGTTAGAGATGATCCAATCGCTGAGTACTTTGTTTTGTACAATACTCCCCGTGCCCCTTGTCGCCACAAATAACTCCAATGATGGCAGTCTCACACTAAAGTATGTAGCGAATGACAGAGCAGTGGAAGAATTTGGTGTGAGTCGTCAGGCTATGACTGCATTATAAATTAAAGGAGATTGTCTCGTCCACGCTTTATTATCTGCTGCTCCACTGAGTGCTTTTTCAAAACTTCTCACAAAACCTTGCCAATGCTCGCTTCAWGGGCTAATGGCAGATTTGAACTCATTCACGTTTCATGCAGAGCAGGGGATGAGTAATGACAATGTGAAGAGAGCGTCTGTTTTGATGGGCGGTGTTGCAGTAGGTGAAATGACTACTGGTGATTCACGTTGGACCCACTCGCGTTTCATTTTCATAAACAATCTTGTGTTGTTGACACTTGGAACATGCTGCACACGTGTACAGTACAATATGTCTTCTTTGTAGTAGTAAACAATGACTCGTTCTTTGTAGCCCATATCAGTCATTAACCATTTTCTAAAGATTTTCTTTTAAAGATCAGGGGAGTTCAATTCCTTTATGGACAATAATATTAAGCAATTGACTTTTGGAAAAGATCAGTCATTATTCAGGCTAGATGTTCCTGTTTTCAGAGCTCTAACATGCTTTCCAATGGCAACTAGCTACAGTATTAGGGCAACATGTTGTTTACAAGTAGTGGCCATGGATTTTAGCTCCCCAGTAACCGGTTGGTATTTTCCAACCCCATGTCTTCTCTGGGCCAATGTGTTATCTGATCAAACCATTTGTCAGACTGTTGGGGTTTTGCCAATCTAAATTGCTCGGGTCAAAACTAATACAGGACGTTAAGATAGAGAATACATCAGTCTTGGCTATTCCCCATTTTAATTGAGTCATTATAGGGCTGACAATTTACTTCCTTTGGTCAAGAGGATTGGAAATTGTGTGTGAGAATTATTAAGATTATGGCATTGAGGTTCCTTAAAGGTGAAATCCGAATTAGGGGAAGCGGTGCCTGTAACGGTTGTCGTCTGGAGGAGAAGAAGAGGACCAAGGTGCAGCGTGGTAATTGTTCATCTTGTTTAATGAAGGTGAACACTCAAAATACAAAAATAACAAATGTGAAAAACCGAAACAGTACTGTCTGGTGCAGACACACAAAGACAGAAAACAACCACCCACCAAACCCAACACAAAACAGGCTACCTAAATATGGTTCCCAATCAGAGACAATGACTAACACCTGCCTCTGATTGAGAACCATATCAGGCCAAACACAGAAATAGAAAAACATAGATAAACAAACATAGACTGCCCACCCCAACTCACGCCCTGACCATACTAAAGACAAAAACAAAGGAAATAAAGGTCAGAACGTGACAGCGCCACTGTCCGCCCCCAGCACCTTTTATTATTGTTTTTGTTTCGTGGACAAAACTGAGGTGAGGTGAGTAGAGCAGTGTGGTAAAAAAAATGGCAGTACATATTCTGCAGTTCTGTCGCCCGTGCAATGATGTACGAGGGGGAAAAAGCAGTGTTTGTTTGCAGAAACTTCTTTGTTGTTGGTAAAACCCGAACGGACTTGGCACTTTCACTACTAAGGATTCCAACTGTAACGGTATTCGTCGTCTGAAGAAGAGGAATCATCGGACCAAAGCGCAGCGTGGTAAGTGTTCATGCTTGTTTTATTAAAATTGAACACTATAACAAAAATAAACAAGAGAATAACCGAAACAATCCTGTAAGGTGAAAACACTAAACAGAAATTAACTACCCACAAAAACCATGTGGGAAAAAGCTACCTAAGTACGGTTCTCAATCAGAAACAACGATAGACAGCTGCCTCTGATTGAGAACCACACCCGGCCAAACACAAAGAAATACCAAACATAGAAAATGAACATAGAATGCCCACCCAAATCACACCCTGACCAAACCAAAATAGAGACATAATAAGCTCTCTACGGTCAGGGCGTGACACCAACTTGAATTGTTTTCTATATTTCAATAACTAAGAATGTCAGGAATTAGTATTTATAATAACTGTTGTTATCAGTAGTATTATTAGTTGTTGTCTCAGTAATGTTGACAGTGGCACAAACTAAGGGCATGAACCAATACATAGACGTTATTGTGAGTTGCTATAACTTGTTTGCATACTACTACCAGAATAGTACCACTTTATTCAGTGCTGTAATGTGGAGTCCGATCTAGATGTACATGGTCTACCAAAGAGACGTACACCAATTTGGGCCCTGAGCCATGGATGCAGTGCGGAGTGCCAGTTCTAATATAATATGGGGGTACTATTCTCATCTGTCTGTCAGACTCCCAACGTGCTGGTGTGTGGTTAGGCGGAAGCGGCAGCGCCTGCTCTGCATTCTGATGGAGTGTGTGTGTGTATGGGTTTATGTGTGCGTCTCACTGGCTGTTACAGACCCGTCTCTCTCTTAATTGGCTGGGTTAAGGCTGACCTCGTTCAGGCTCGTCACTGACGATCTCCGCTCCAGACCCTTTAAAGAGGATTTTCACTCAAATCTCCCTGACCCCCACCACCCCTCATGTCATTTACCACACCAACTTCCTCTACTTGTCTGGAAAGTGCAAAAATGTTTAATGTCTTGTCTTGTCTCCGCCATGTATGTGAAAGTCAATTTATTGACATGTTTATGTATAGCATATTATAGGCTCCATCTAAGAGGTTAGAGTGAGAAATTGGACGAGAAGCTATAAATAGTTTCTGACCAGCCTATCATCATGAGGCTCTCAGGACATGAATAGAAGAAGCCTTTAAAATGCCTGAATACCAGGTTTCATAACATAGAGATCGCCATCATCCCTCATAGACTTGGAGAAAGGCCCACATTGCCTAAGGCCTGTGTTTGTCAGGAGGGAGGGCTTCAGCTTGTATCTGGCTCCCTCTGCCAGATATATAACGTCCTCCTCCCCTACAGTCTCGCTGTGTTACCCCCCCCCCCCCCCCSCYMAGMGCCCCCYGCYGTACMGCCACCTSTCTCTCTGTAGAAGGCCTCCTCCCACCCMCCMYCCMYCCATAAGGGAGCCGTAGATGCCCACCATGATGCAGGACTCCCACCACTAGGCCTCAAACGTCCCATTACTGACAAGCCTATATGCTGTGACTTGACTTCACAGCGATGCAGTGTTTGGCAAACCTAGGTTGTGTTCAGTAATGAGAAAAACTTTTTAAACAGTGAAACTGGGAAGTTCTACATGAATTTGTCCAACTAGAATACCGATTTTCATTTTCCTTTGAAAATGTTTTGCTACCGTGTGCTCGTCTATTGAACACGACCCTGTTTTTTGCCACTACGCTATAAAAACTACATGAAGTAATGAGTGGTTAAATTATTGTTTACTATGCATGCCACTGACTGGCCATTAAAGGAATTTGGATTTCTTTTGCACTACCTTCTATGTTGCCAAACAATGTTGCACTTTGCATTGGTAAAGTCAGAGATTCTTTAAGAGATTTCAGTTGATTTTAAAGCATTTAAAACTGGAGGCCAGTGAACCACAGGAACATGGAAAACGTATTTAATAATTCAGCGTGAGGAGTGTTGGTGTGGATACTGACCTTTTTAGATTAAATTTTCCCTATGAGCCAATCACCAGTGACCAAATTTAAGGTCTTCGATCTTGTAGATGTAAACTCTGACATTCAGAGCCCTTCTGTTTGTCTCATTGATTTGGCAAACATCAAGCACCAGAGCCTCGCAAGCAAATTCCCCTCGCAAGCTGCAGTCCCCCACCATGCCATTTCCCAGCCTCTCTTCTGGCTCCCATGGATGCAGAATACAAATGATGTGTGGTATTTAAACGGCTGTAACATTTGCTTAAATCAAACAGTTGTTGTCCCGGAGCAGGTCGGTCAGTCGGTTCGTCTCCCCACAGCATTTAAAAAACATGCAAATAGAATATTAGTAATTTGCCCTGCTGTCTGTAGGACGACTACAACACATTAGCCTTATGCTAAGATGTACCAAGTCTGCTGCCAGGGGCCCTCTGCACAACCAAGCCTCTATAGCCAACTGTTGCTGATTATAAACTACACACTCACAGAAATAAAGTCATGTTGGAAATGTTGCAGATGTTTCAGTTGAGATTCGTAAAAATCCCAGCTACAATTCTGTAATGATTGCTTTTGCATCAGGAGCTAACAGAATCACAGATTGAGATGAATTCATATTAAACTTCCAGTATAAGTTCCAGCTTGACATTAACTTATTTAGTAGAACTGCTTTTTTTATATTTGCCCGAAAGCTCTAGTCAATTGTCTCCCCCCTCCCAAAAAGGTCTAACATCATGGGCCAAAAGGTGAATGACAATTGTGTTGTGTGATTCAAGGAACCACTTCACAAAATAAAATGTATTGACAATGGAAGGCTGCTGGTCTCCGTTCCCATGTGGACACCTGCTTGTCGAACATCTCATTCCAAAATCATGGGCATTAATATGGAGTYGGTCCCCCCTTTGCTGCTATAACAGCCGCAACTCTTCTGGGAAGCTTTCCACTAGATGTTGGAGACTTGCTTCCATTCAGCCAAAAGAGCACTGATGTTGTTCCAATTCATCCCAAAGGTGTTCGGTGGGGTTGAGGTCAGGGTTCTGTGCAGGCCAGGCCGATCTCAACAAACCATTTCTGTCTGGACCTCGCTTTGTGCACTGTCATGCTGAAACAGGAAAGAGCCTTCCCCAAACTGTTGCCACAAAGTTGGAATCACAGAATCGTCTAGAATGTCATTGTATGCTGTAGAATTAAGATTTCCCTTCACTGGAACTAAGGGGCCTAGCCCGAACCATGAAAAACAGCCCCAGACCATTATTCCTCCACCAAATTTTACAGTTGGCACTATGCATTCGGGCAGGTAGCATTCTCCTTGAACCAATCAGTTGTGTTGTGACAATGTAGGGGTGGTATTCAGAAGATATCTCTATTTGGTAAAAGACCAAGTCCATTTTATGGCAAGAACAGCTCAAATAAGCAAAGAGAAAAGACAGACCATTATTACTTTAAGACATGAAGGTCAGTCAATACGAAAAAATGTAAGAACTTTGAAAGTTTCTTCAAGTGCAGTCGCAAAAACCATCAAGTGCTATGATGACACTGGCTCATGAATACCGCCACAGGAAAGGAAGACCGAGTTACCTCTGCTGCAGAGGTTAATTTCATTAGAGTTAACAGCCTCAGAAATTGCAGCCCAAATAAATGCTTTACAGAATTCAAGTAACAGACACATCTSAACATCAAATGTTCAGAGGAGACTGCGTGAATCAGTTCTTCATGGTCGAATTGCTGCAACGAAACCACTACTAAAGTACACCAATAAGAAGAAGAGACTTGCATGAGCCAAGAAACACGAGCAATGGACATTAGACTAGTGGAAATCTGTGCTTTGGTCTGATGAGTCCAAATGTGACCTTTTTGGTTCCAACAGCAGTGTCTTGCGTGAATCAGGCCTTCATGGTTGAATTGCTGCAAAGAAACCACTACTAAAGGACACCAATAAGAAGAGATGCAGAGTAGGTGAACGGATGATCTCCGCATGTGTGATTCCCACCGTGAAGCATGGAGGAGGTGTGATGGTGTGGGGTTGCTTTGCTGGTGACACTGTCAGTGATTTATTTAGAATTCARGGCACACTTAACCAGCATGGCTACCACAGCATTCTGCAGCGATGCGCCATTTCAACTGGTTTGCGCTTAGTGGGAGGATCATTTGTTTTTCAACAGGACAATGACCCAACACACCTCCAAGCTGTGTAAGGGCTATTTGWCAAAGAAGGAGAGCAATTGAGTGCTGCATCAGATGACCTGGCCTCCACAATCACCCGACCTCAAGCAATTGAGATGGTTTGGGATGAGTTGGACCGCAGAGTGAAAAAAAAGCAGCCAGCTCAGCATATGTGGGAACTCCTTCAAGACTGTTGGAATAGCATTTCAGTTGAAATGGTTGAGATGATGCCAAGAGCATAAAAAGATGTCCTCAAGGCAAAGGGTGGCTACTTTGAAGAATCTAAAATCTAAAATATATTTTGATTTGTTTAACACTTTTTTTGGTTACTACATGATTCCATATGTGTTATTTCATAGTTTTGATGTCTTCACTGTTATTATACAATGTAGAAAATAGTACAAATAAAGAAAAACCCTTGAATGAGTAGGTGTGTACAAAATTTGGACTGGTTATGTATATTCACAACACGCATACTGGACACAAATGGTGGAGCCACTCTTTTTCCGTAGAAGGGAAAAGTGGCAGTGAGAAAGCCACAAGCTCCAAGGCGAGACAATTGTAATGGCCACAGATCTTATGCATAAAGGCAAATATTTCTGTTCGCTTGGGTCAGCAGATCGCTGCTCTGCTCCACAGCATAATCCTGACAGATAGTCTGTGTAAGAGCAGGGAGCGAGTGCCACCCTGGTGGTTGATGTAAGCCACCACAGTCATATCGTCGGTTCTGATAAAGACGTGACAATTCCGAATGAAGGGTCGAAAGTGTCCCAGAGCAAGAAACACTGTCAGCAATTCAAGGTCATTTATGTGAGCAATGCAGAGTTGTGGGGTCCACACTGCTTTTGTTGCATTCCTCTCGTGAACTGCGCCCCAGTCTGTGAGTGGCACGTCGTCACCACTATCCTCATTGCCACTACCCCATGAGAAGTAGCAAGAACGAGGATCGAGGAGCTCTTCCAGTGACGGAGCCCCCGAGAGACATGAGGTCACCTTTATCAACGATTGAGGTGACACTGTGTACACAGACGCTGAAGCCTAGCTCAAGAGGGAAGTTGTGTGTCGTACCGCTTGCTCTTGGGATGGGGARCAAAGCAGGTAATCGTCTATGTAGGCGGAGACTCTCAGCCCCTTGTTTCTCAGGGGTGTGAAAGCTGCGTATATACAGTCGTGGCCAAAAGTTTTGAGAATGACACAAATATTAATTTTCACAAAGTCTGCTGCCTCAGTTTGTATGATGGCAATTTGCATATACTCCAGAATGTTATGAAGAGTGATCAGATGAAACGCAATTAATTGCAAAGTCCCTCTTTGCCATGCAAATTAACTGAATCCCCCAAAAACATTTCCACTGCATTTCAGCCCTGCCACAAAAGGACCAGCTGACATAATGTCAGTGATTCTCTCGTTAACACAGGTGTGAATGTTGACAAGGACATGGCTGGAGATCACTCTGTCATGCTGATTGAGTTCAAATAACAGACTGGAAGCTTCAAAAGAAGGGTGGTGCTTGGAATCATTGTTCTTCCTCTGTCAACCATGGTTACCTGCAAGGAAACACGTGCCGTCATCATTGCTTTGCACAAAAAGGGCTTAACAGGCAAGGATATTKCTGCCAGTAAGATTGCATCTAAATCAACCATTTATCGGATCATCAAGAACTTCAAGGAGAGCGGTTCAATTGTTGTGAAGAAGGGTTCAGGGCGCCTAAGAAAGTCCAGCAAGCGCCAGGACCGTCTCCTAAAGTTGATTCAGCTGCGGGATCGGGGCACCACCAGTGCAGAGCTTGCTTAGGAATGGCAGCAGACAGGTGCCAGCAGACAGGCATCTGCACGCACAGTGAGGTGAAGACTTTTGGAGGATGGCCTGGTGTCAAGAAGGGCAGCAAAGAAGCCACTTCTCTCCAGGAAAAACATCAGGGACAGACTGATATTCTGCAAAAGGTACAGGGATTGGACTGCTGAGGACTGGGGTAAAGTCATTTTCTCTGATGAATCCCCTTTTCGATTGTTTGAGTCATCTGGAAAAAAGCTTGTCCAGAGAAGACAAGGTGAGCGCTACCATCAGTCCTGTGTCATGCCAACAGTAAAGAATCCTGAGACCATTCATGTGTGGGGTTGCTTCTCAGCCAAGGGAGTGTGCTCACTCACAATTTTGCCTAAGAACACAGCCATGAATAAAGAATGGTACCAACACATCCTCCGAGAGCAACTTCTCCCAACSATCCAGGAACAGTTTGGTGACGAACAATGCATTTTCCAGCATGATGGAGCACTTTGCCATAAGGCAAAAGTGATAACTAAGTGGCTCGGGGAACAAAACATCGATATTTTGGGTCCATGGCCAGGAAACTCCCCAGACCTTAATCCCATTGAGAACTTGTGGTCAATCTTAGAGGCGGGTGGACAAACAAAAAACAACAAATTCTGACAAACTGCAAGCATTGATTATGCAAGAAAGGGCTGCCATCAGTCAGGATGTGGCCCAGAAGTTAATTGATAGCATGCCAGGGCGGATTGCAGAGGTCTTGAAAAAGAAGGGTCAACACTGCAAATATTGACTCTTTGCATCAACTTCATGTAATTGTCAATAAACGCCTTTGACACTTATGAAATGCTTGTAATTATACTTCAGTATTCCATAGTAACATCTGACAAAAATATCTAAAGACGCTGAAGCAGCAAACTTTGTGGAAATTAATATTTGTGTCATTCTCAAAACTTTTGGCCACGACTGTAGTATAATAACACAGACAAAAAGAGAATAGAGAAGAGTGTCTCTGGTGGGTGGCCCTCTGAGTGCCTGGCCGGTCGGACGGCTGGCTGGTGTTCTAGCAGCGAGCGATGCTGTTATTGCAACGTTGATCCACAGTCTCTGAAACAGCAGTAATTACCTGGTGCTCCTATCGCTGGAATTATGAGAGGGTACAAATAGTACAGCAGACTGCAGAAGGGAAACAGAGAAGAAGATACTCACGCACACAACCTAAAGCATGGGTGTAAACATTTGGAGCTAATGTATATGATGGAAGCAGACAGTGCCGCCAGAGTGGGTGTGTTTTTCTGTGCATGCGTACATGCTTGCTTGCATGCATGCGTGATCCGTAATGGTTTGAAATGTGAAAGAGTGCAGAATCTCTCTCCACCACTGTATGCTTTTTAAACACACTGCTTCCGAATGTTGATGCACTGTCGTGATTTGGTTATGATGGATTACCAGCGGGTTGGGTCTGTGGCTCTGATGGCCAATGGTTTGTGAAGTCAATCTGTCTTTAGTTTCAGCTCTGTTTACAGAGGTCCTATGAGGCTACTTCAATCACTGACCACCCCAGCAAACTAAAATTGCTTCTGTGAATGTTCCCCAAACATTCATTAGGTTTCCCCAAAGGTTCTAATAATACAACAACTGTCCAGTTGTGCTGATGATAATACAATGTTTGTACACTGAACACAAATATAAACACAACAGTGTTGGTCTCATGTTTCATGAGCTGATATACATTTCCCAGAAATGTTCCATACGGACAAAAAACGTATTTTTCGCAAATTGTGTGCACAAATTTGATTACATCCCAGTTAGTGAGCATATCTCCATTGCCAAGATAATCCATCCACCTGACAGGTGTGGCATATCAAGAAGCTGATTAAACAGCATGATCATTACACAGGTACACCGTTTTCTAGGGACAATAAAAGGCCACTCTAAACTGTGCAGTTTTGTCACACAACACAGTGCTACAGATATCTCAAGATTTGAGGGAGCGTGCAATTGGCATGCTGATTGCAGGAATGTCCACCAGAGCTCTTGCCAAAGAAGTTAATGTTAATTTCTCTACCATAAGCCGCCTCCAACGTTGTTTTAGAGAATTTGGCAGTACGTCCAACCGGCCTCACAACCGCATGTATGGCGTTGTGAGGGCGAGCGGTTTGCTGATGTTAATGTTGTGACCAGAGTGTCCCATGGTGGCGGTGGGATTATGGTATGGGCATGCATAAGCGACAGACAATTTGAATGCACAAAGATACCAYGACGAGATCCTTAGGCCCATTGTTGTACAGACAATTTGAATGCACAAAGATACCATGACGAGATCCTTAGGCCCATTGTTGTGCCGCCATCACGTCATGTTTCAGCATGATAATGCACGGCCCCATGTCGCAAGGATCTGTACACAATTCCTGGAAGCTAAACCTTTCCCAGTTCTTCCATGACCAACATACTCACCAGACATGTCACCCATTGAGCAAGGTTGGGATGCTCTGGATCGACGTGTACGACAGCAACTTCGTGCAGCCATTGAAGAGGAGTGGAGTGGGACAACATTCCACAGGCCAGAATCGACAGCCTGATTAACTCTATGCGAGGGAGCTGTGTCCCGCTGCATGAGGCAAATGGTGGTCACACCAGATACTGACTGATTTTCTGATCCACGTGTATTCCCAGTCCTGTGAAATCCATAGATTAGTGCCTAATGAACTTATTTAAATTGACAGATTTCCTTATATGAACTGTAAATCAGTAAAATCTTTAAAGTTGTTGCATGTTGTGTTTATATTTTTGTTCACTATATAAAACATTCACCTGATGTTGCTATAACGTTCCCAGTACACATTTTGTTATTACATTACCTGGAAACCTAAGAATAACCTTGCTACAGATGCTGTGCACAACATTTTAGTGAATGTTAGGAAAACATTCCAAGGATTTTTCATTTAAAACATTTTGTTATGAAAGCATTATTTGAACGTTATCATCCTAATGTTAGATACAACCCTAACTAGAACTTAAAGTGAATGTTAGCTAATGTCCTGCAAATGTTCCCGGTTTGCTGGGCCGCTGCCTCTCTCGTCTTCAACACCCCATCCCAATGTTGTCGTCGGACTGCTGTTGTTTTGATGTTAGGAGATGGAAATGTCTGATCCATCTGAAGCTTGGATGCACCTCAGTAGTCTAAAGTGGTTTCCTCTCCTCACCTCCTTTCCTCCATTTTCAGTGACTTTAAAGTTGAAATTCCGGTGAAATTCAGSGAAATTCCTGGTAGGTATCCTTCATATTGCTTTAATATGGCCTGTGTTATCACATTGGTGTAGAATGGAGAGGAGATGAGTAGGGGGGAGCCACTTTAGAGTATTGAGATTCACTAATGATCTGTTGTCATGGACAGCAGAGCTTATATCAGGGTGAAGTGGGGTTAAAAATGGATTATTGGATGATCATTATAAACACAGAGCTTGTTGGGGCTAGGAAGTGGTCGCCATAGCAGCATTCCTAAGTTACTCTATTCACCATGGAATTTTCTTTTTTCACGCTTGGGGAAAAAGACATGACAATGACATGGAATGTGTTATGCACCATTTCATGATTGCTGCGATTTTGCCAAATTGAAAATGACATGAGTGTTACAGTGGAGAGCCTTGACATTTTAATGCAAATCACAGCTACTTCACAGTCAAAGAGGRCTCCTAACTTTGATAAAGGTCTGATTACACAGAAGAAAAAGACACACCTCGTTCAAACCATGAAGCTAGGAGAGAATGCAGCCTACAAAGTTACAATCATAGRCTAGCAAWTTTGATTTTGAAGTATAATAKAGCCTATTTTCCATTTTTATAATTAGTAGGCYGACTCGTATAAAGTGACTTCAGAAAGTATTCACACCCCTTAAAGTCAGTTGGAGGGAAAGCGGAATGTCAATGTGCTTGGTGTKACTACACTTTTGTTATTCCTCATACTTTTCCTGATTATTCGGTTTCTTCACRATTTGTTGTAAAATATGTAGCCTACTCACTGTGGTTGTTGTTCAAAAGGCCACTATTAAAAATAATGACAATTTAAACAATTATTGCAAAATAATTGTTAGTAGCATAGTCCTGCAAGCTATAGCTTTATTCTGTCATCTTAAGGCAAGATTCTCAAGGTAGGCTACAGTRGAATGTTTTTTGTTCAAAATGTGTKGTTTTAATTAAGAACCAAAACTCAATTACATGATGTATGGAGTGCTGTTCTTTCTTTCTATTCATCCAATTTGGCCTACACMACAACAAAATATGCAGGCTGTATACAAGTAGCTCGTGATTTTTTTTGTATGAAGTAGCCTTTAAAAAGTTGGAGACCCCTGCTCTAGCCCGAAAAAAGTTTTGACAAACCTACTCATTCAAAGATTTTTCAAATTTTTTAAAATATTTTCTAATAGTGAACACATCATAACTATGAAATAACACATAGGGAATCATGTAGTAACCAAACAAGCGTTAAGCAAATCAAAATGTATTTAAGATTTTAGAAATGCCACGCTTTGCCTTGATGACAGCTTTGCACACTCTTGGCATTCTCTCAACCAGCTTCACCTGGAATGCTTTTCCAACAGTCTTGAAGGAGTTCCCACATATGCTGAGTACTGTTGGCGGCCTTCACTCTGTGGTCCAACTCATCCCAAACCATCTCAACTGGGTTGAGGTCGGGTGGTTGTGGAGGCCAGGTCATAGTCCTTACACAGCCTGCAGATGTGTTTTGGGGGATTGTCCTGTTGAAAAACAAATGATAGTCCCACTAAGCACAAACCAGATGGGATGGTGTATCGCTGCAGAATGCTGTGGTAGCCATGSTTGTTAAGTGTGCTTTGAATWMTAAATAAATCACTGACAGTGTCACCAGAAAAGTACCCCAACAGAATCACACCTCCTCCATGCTTCAYGGTGGGAACCACACATGCAGAAATCATCCGTTCACGTAATCTGCGTCTCATAAAGACACGGCTGTTGGAAACAAAAAGGTCAAATTTGGACTCATCAGACCAAAGGACAGATTTCCACTGGTCTAATGTCCATTGTTCGTGTTTYTTGGCTCAAGCAAGTCTCTTCTTCTTATTGGTGTCCTTYAGTAGTGGTTTCGTTGCAGCAATTCGACCATAAAGCCTGATTCACGCAGTCTCCTCTGAACAATTGATGTTGAGATGTGTCTGTCACTTGAACTATGTGAAGCCTTTATKTGGGCTGCAATCTGAGGTGCAGTTATTCTAATGAGCATATCCTCTGCAGCAGAGGTAATTCTGGGTCTTCCAGAGGTAACTCTGTGGCGGTCCTCATGACAGCCAGTTTCATCATGGCACTTGATGGTTTTTGTGACTGCACTTGAAGAAACTTTCAAAGTTCTTGAAATGTTCTGCATTGACTGACCTTCATGTCTTAAAGTAATTATGGACTGCCGTTTCTCTTTGCCTATTTGAGCTGTTCTTGCCATAATATGGACTTGGTCTTTTACCAAACAGGGCTATCTTTTGTATACCAACCCTACCTTGTCACAACAMAACTGATTGGCTTAAATGCATTAAGAAGGAAAGAAATTCCMWAAATTAACTTTTAACAAGGCACACCTGTTAATTGAAATGYATTCCAGGTGACTACCTCATGAAGCTGGTTGAGAGAATGCCAAGAGTGTGCAAAGCTGTCATCAAGGCGAAGRGTGGCTACTTTGAAGAATCTAAAATATATTTTGATTTGTTTAACACATTTTTGGTTACTAAATGATTCCATATGTATTATTTCATAGTTGTGAGGTCTTCACTGTTATTCTACAATGTAGAAAATAGTCAAAATAAAGAAAAACCCTTGAATGAGTATGTGTCCAAACTTTAGACTAGTACTTTTTTTTCAAGCATTTGGAMAGGACATGAGTGTTATAAATTGTAAAGATCAGGCTTAATTATTGTGAAGAAGTGTATTCGTGAACTGTATTCTGTAATTAGTTACAAAACATTAGAAATGCAATTGTGTTTKGCTGGTGTTTGTCTGATATTCAGACTCTGTTGACCATGAGAGCATTTTGCCAAGAAAATGGGTTGAGGCAATCTATTTAGGCTTGGTATGACATGTGGCCCACTGTTTACCTGGTCATCAATGATATATGGCCCATTGTTTACCTTGTTACCTGGCAACGACCAGAAGTAAGCAAGCTCATGAATATAATGTAACTCCCCTCCCTCTCAGCCTGTTCTTTCAGGCTTCCTGATAGTTAGCGATGAGAGAAAGGAACATTTCTYAAATCTAGAGCACTTTAATAGCGTACAAATATTATGGATGATGTTTTGGTCATTAAAATGCAATTTTTACTTGCGGGATGACTGTGTGGGACTTTTAAGAAACTAGAAATGTCAGACAATAAATTTAAAAAATGCAAACATGTTCAGGGGGAGGTCCCCCCGACGCTGGGTGTTACTAAGAACCTATCTCCCAAGCTCTGTTGTCTTTAACTAATATTCCTTTTAATTTCACTGCAAATGAAGCTTTTCTATTGCTCTCTTCCAGACTCAAAGGATTATTCTGCTTTTTATTCATGCATTTATATTATCTACTAAGCATCAATGACTAGTGCTCTGCCTGTTGTTTTCATTCTGGTGGCACATACAACCAAGTGGCAAGGGATTATGGGTTATTTTTACTCAAGGATTCTTACATCCCCACTTCCCCATCTCCCATGTGACTGTGACTCAGGGATTTGGGGCTGTGTGTGTGAAGCAATCAAACATCAGAAAACATGATGAGGAAGTTGGCAATCACCTGCAAGTTGCAAACAGTTCAAGGCATGAGGAAGGGGAGAAATAAATGTAGACCTAAGACCAATGTCTGTATGGTAGCTTTACAGTATTATTACAAGCAGATGTACACTATTCATTTCAAGGTACTGAATGCTCTGGTTTGCCTAATTTCAGTTTGTGATAAAACAAGCAAATATAGTGTAGAGAATTATTGTACCATCTAAACTGCAGTGAAAAATATTTTCCATAACCAAAATATAGTATTTTCAGCTGTTTGAAGTTGGTGTCCAAAACCGAATGTAAAAGACTCAAAAACAAAACTTGAAAAGGGAAGCAAGAAAATAGAGCACGTAGAACACATCTACTGTTTCTTAGATTTGCGTTCAATGAGAATGACAGATCTACAACTCACATTCCTATGTGAAGTTTGGCAGGTTGCCCAACAAGTTATATATTGTAGCTTTAAATGTATTTTTGATAGACATATCTTTTTTCATATGGTTGCAGGCAGTGGTTTGAAAGACATCAGGAAATTCACATTTCTCTGGTGGCAACAGATCTGCTGCCTCGTGTATCTTGCTATTATTCCAATCTGTAGGACAAGACTAACTCCTCCTCACAGAAGAAACTGCTGAGCAGGCAGCTTTACATTTGGTTTGGGATTTTAGCCCATACTTAACAGATATGCAGTGGAGATGTTTGAGTTTTTTTCTGTCCTTCATTGTCWAATTTTTCGTTCCAATTTGAAGCAAGCTCCCTAGGTGGCAGGTGTATTAAATTGGAAACATGTTCATCTCCGGCAGGGTTGAGGTCAGTTCCATTTCAATTCCAGTCAAATCAGAAAGTAAGTTTGCTAGCAACCGAGCTACAAGCGGTTTAAGGCACGCCCTGTTTCTACAATGGTAGGGGAAACACTTAATATACCACACCTTCTTAGTGTGAGGTGAGTATCAAGGTGAAACCTGGAGGTTGTGAAAAGAAGTGAACTGTGAACTGACTCCCCATGGCTTTAGTTTAGAGAGGTTTTTTTCATCAACTCACTAGTGATGAAAGGGAATCTCCAGAGCTTGTTAGAGACATTTGACATGGTCACCATTTAGCAAAGACAATTCCATTCAAATGGATGTGCTGCTGAATTCTCAGGCATTGTTTACTAACTGTACTGTAATTTTTTTTTAAACTTTATTTTAGTAGGCAAGTCAGTTAAAGAGCAAATTCTTATTTTCAATGACGGCCTAGGAACAGTGGGTTAACTGCCCTGTTCAGTGGCAGAACAACAGATTTTTACTTTGTCAACTTGGGGAATTTTCTTATTTTGTTATATTTTTTAATTTCCCCTTTATTTAATCAGGTAGGCAAGTTGAGAACAAGTTGTCATTTAAAATCGCGACCTGGCCAAGATAAAGCAAAGCAGTTCGACACATACAACAACACAGAGTTACACATGGAGTACAACAAACATACAGTTAATAATACAGTAGAAAAATAAATCTATATACAATGTGAGCAAATGAGGTGAGATAAGGGAGGTAAAGGCAAAAAAAGGCCATGGTGGTGAGGTAAATACAATATAGCAAGTAAAACACTGGAATGGTAGATTTGCAGTGGAAGAATGTGCAAAGTAGAAATAGAAATAATGGGATGCAAAGGAGCAAAATAAATAAATAAATACAGTAAGGGAAGAGGTAGTTGGTTGGGCTAAATTATAGATGGGCTATGTACAGGTGCAGTAATCTGTGAGCTGCTCTGACAGCTGGTGCTTAAAGCTAGTGAGGGAGATAAGTGTTTCCAGTTTCAGAGATTTTTGTAGTTCTTTCCAGTCATTGGCAGCAGAGAACTGGAAGGAGAGGCGGCCAAAGGAGGAATTGGCTTGGGGGTGACCAGAGAGATATACCTGCTGGAGCGCGTGCTACAGGTGGGTGCTGCTATGGTGACCAGCGAGCTGAGATAAGGRGGGACTTTACCTAGCAGGGTCTTGTAGATGACCTGGAGCCAGTAGGTTTGGCAACGAGTATGAAGCGAGGGCCAGCCAACGAGAGCGTACAGGTCGCAGTGGTGGGTAGTATATGGGGCTTTGGTGACAAAACGGATGACACTGTGATAGACTGCATCCAATTTATTGAGTATGGTATTGGAGGCTATTTTGTAAATGACATCGCCGAAGTCGAGGATCGGTAGGATGGTCAGTTTTCTGAGGGTATGTTTGGCAGCATGAGTGAAGGATGCTTTGTTGCGAAATAGGAAGCCAATTCTAGATTTAACTTTGGATTGGAGATGTTTGATGTGAGTCTGGAAGGAGATTTGTAGGTATTTGTAGTTGTCCACATATTCTAAGTCAGAACCGTCCAGAGTAGTGATGCTGGACGGSCGGGCAGGTGCAGGCAGCGATCGGTTGAAGAGCATGCATTTAGTTTTACTTGTATTTAAGAGCAGTTGGAGGCCACGGAAGGAGAGTTGTATGGCATTGAAGCTCGTCTGGAGGGTTTTTAACACAGTGTCCAAAGAAGGGCAGAAGTATACAGAATGGTGTTGTCTGCGTAGAGGTGGATCAGAGAATCACCAGCAGCAAGAGCGACATCATTGATGTATACAGAGCAGACAGTCGTCCCAAGAATTGAACCCTGTGGCACCCCCATAGAGAGGCCAGAGGCCCGGACAACAGGCCCTCCGATTTGACACACTGAACTCTATTTGAGAAGTAGTTGGTGAACCAGGCGAAGCAATCATTTGAGAAACCAAGGCTATTGAGTCTGCCGATGAGGATGTGGTGATTGACAGAGTCGAAAGCCTTGGCCAGGTCAATGAATACGGCTGCACAGTATTGTTTCTTATCGATGGTGGTTAAGATATCGTTTAGGACTGAGCGTGGCTGAGGTGCACCCATGACCAGCTCTGAAACCAGATTGCATAGCGGAGAAGGTGCGGTGGGATTCGAAATGGTCGGTAATCTGTTTGTTGACTTGGCTTTCGAAGACCTTAGAAAGGCAGGGTAGGATAGATATAGGTCTGTAGCAGTTTGAGTCAAGAGTGTCCCCCCCTTTGAAGAGGGGGATGACCGCAGCTGCTTTCCAATCTTTGGGAATCTCAGACGACACGAAAGAGAGGTTGAACAGGCTAGTAATAGGGGTTGCAACAATTTCGGCAGATCATTTTAGAAAGAGAGGGTCCAGATTGTCTAGCCCGGCTGATTTGTAGGGGTCCAGATTTTGCAGCTCTTTCAGAACATCAGCTGACTGGAGAAAGGAGTAAGGGAGAAAGGAGTAAGGGAAGGAGTAAGGGAGAAAGGAGCAAGGAAAGGAGTCAGGGAAGGAGTAAAGGAGTAGGGGGGAAAGGAGTAAGGGAAGGAGTAAGGGAGAAAGGAGAGTGAGGTGGTGGAGGGTGGGTAGGCGGTGTGTGTGTGTGGAGGGTGATAGCAGTGGTGGCGAGAAGGCGTATCTCACTCTGCTGACAGCTGTTACCTAGGCAGAATGTAGAGGGCCAAACGCCAACCCAGACGGGGAAGGAAGACTTGCAGTAATGTCATCTCTCAGGGACTATTGCAAGCCATGTCTGTAATTTTGGTGCAACCTGAGGGGTTGTGAATTGCATTCAGTAGATAAAACGGCACCATAAATCAGCCATTCCATTCAGTAAAGTTTTTAAAAAAGCAGAGTGGAATTTTGACTGAGGCATCCGCAAGCACAACAGGTATTAAAACACACTTGTCCACTCTTTGTCTCTTAATGTCTCTTCTACCACGGCAATCAGAGGTTTCCTCTCCAACGATGGTGTTGCATTTGAACCATAAATAGACCCAGTTGATTCGACGGAGGCGGTTGGCTCTGCTGACCTGTCAAGAGGAAGTTGAAAAGGTCATGCTGTAGTCTGACCGTAATTTGTTTACCCTGGCAACTAGTATAAACAACCACAACAACAACAACAACCTCCCAGTGTAGACAGACAGAGGATGGAGCAGTGTGTGGGCCTGTCATTATTAATGCAGGATCCTGGGGTTCACTCTTTCTAATGTGGGTTACATCCACAGGCAATTTACACCGTTGCTGAGAGGTGTCTGTGTGCACATTGAATACATGGGCTAAATGCAAAAGTGCTTTTTTAATAGATCAGGCTTAATGGGTTGTGTTTAGCAACGATGTTTGGATTTGAATAGGTCAGTCTACCCTAACTTCCCTCATTGCATTAGCTACTAGTGAATATGGATGATTGCAAATGCTATCTATTAGCACTGTCATAAATACAAACACACTTTTACAAAAGGTATGAAATTGAGCATTCTACCACTGCAAACTAAACAGGTTCATTCACAGAGAGTAGAAGGGATTATTTCTTGTCTCTTTTGTAGATTAGTGGTCAGGTTCAGGCGGAGGGCTAGGGTTTTGGACAAGGGTGATATTAAATAGTCAAATTCAATCATACTTCACCATAGCATCACTGGAAAGTTAGTTTCCCTCAGAAAACGTTCACAGTGCATGAATAGAGCTGCCAAGGGAGCATGAGAAACGAGCTAAGATAATTGATCAGAGTCAGAATTTTCATGATCTTTCGTCTGTTTGAAACTGGCGACTAAACTGTGACACACACCTGTGACACACACAACCGTAACCAGAGTCCTGAGCGTTTATGTAAAAAGCCAACCTGTCTTTTAAGACTGCATCAGATGCCCTTTGAAGATTTGCTCTGTTCTCTCCATAGAGTTTAAAGGAAGCAGCTTGTCTCAGATACAAGAAAAATCTAAGTTTTGTGCCGTAACTTTATTTGGACTTGACTTATCAACACTGCACCTGCTATGATGACTTCATTTTGCCATTGATGTTCATATGTTATTGATGTGGTTTATGTGGTTTAAATGTCTCACATTTGTTGAAACAAGGGACTAACGGGCATCAACTTCTGGCATCAGATAGCCTAAGCAAGTAATCCAATTTAAAAGTGATTCTCTAATTCAATTCTGTCATCAATAATGATAACTTAACCGGGATTTATGCACCAAAACCACTCCCTTTCCCGGGATAAATAACTGCGAGAAACTGGTAAATTATAATAAATGATTTATATGATCAGCATGGCGTGAAATGGAACTGGTAAATGATATGTTATGTCTAAGTCTGGCTTCTCTACGGCCTCTGCATGATGAATCAACGCTCAGGGTGGGGACAGACCACCTCAGTATGGAGCAGCAGTTCACAACGCATGTAGTAGACCTATCATCTCATTGTGGTCACTTTTCTTCTTGAGACTGGTAGGCCTACGCTTGCAGCAGAATAGCCTACGCTACAGTAATATAAAGACTGAATGTGCGTCTGATTTACCGATCTCGATTTGGCTTTGGGGGGGTCAGTTTGTTTTTTAATTATAAAGATGTTAAATTTTTATTGCAGCTCCAGAGTTTTAAAACAGCCTATCACTCGAATATCATTGCTTTAAATCCGTGCAGCTGTGAACACTCTTGCAGTATTTCTCTCTCTCCATCAACTCCATTCAAATTGCATCAATTAGACAATTCTGTTTTAGATTGATATATAGCCCAAAATACGTATACAGTGCCTTTGGAAAGTATTCAGACCCCTTGACTTTTTCCACATTTGGTCACATTAAAGCCTTATTCTAAAATTAATGACATTGTTTTTTTTAGCTCATCAATCTACACACAATACCCCATAAGCAAAAACAGGTTGGATTTTTTTGCTAATKTATTACAAATAAAAAACGAAAATATGGGTTGTGTTTCGGAGTATGCACGGCTATYGACCTTCGCCTCTCCCGAGACAAGACTGTAACTACCAATTGGGGAGAAAATGGGTAAAAAAAACATTTAAACTTATGATTTTAAGACCATATTAATTTTTTATTATTTTTATTATTCTGGGTTTATTAGTACCTTTGATCTGAACCTTATATATTAACATATTTGGCAGCAACATGAATGACCAACTCTGGTCATTACTATCCATTTATTTTGGCAGTGAAGTTGCCATGAATGGTCTTCAGTAAAATGACACCAACTGACTCTCTTACTCCTCTACTGTGGCTAATATGAAACTGATGGGCCTTTCAATCTGATTGCCAATGATTTATGATTTGTCTACCAATCAGTTTAYAATTTGTGTTCTGATTTGACAGCACGGGTTCAGAGACTGAGATTATGCTCTTCCCATTCGCTAAAGCCCCTTGTCGTCCCAGCTCACCTTGCCATTCACCCGTCTTTCCGTAGCTGAGGTGAACACAGAACAGAGCAGCGGCTCAATCTGTTATCTGTTTTAAGCAGGAAAGTCTCCTAATAAAGTGCTGTGTAGCCGGGACAGGTCCACATTAATCATTTTAATTCAACAGCTCCACTGAAGCCTGCTGGAACCAGAGCAGACCAGAGCTCCACTGTTGTGTTGGGGTGCATTATGAATCCTCTCCTCTTCCTTCGTTCTCAAAAACTGATTGCTACCTTTTCTACTGTTGATATTCCACATCACCATTAATATTTTTCTCTCAGTTCACCTGCCACAGTTTTTTTTGAAAAGTTGTGTTGTGTTGCGTCATCTCATTCCTTTCCTTCATTTTCAAAAATGGAATGCTACCTTTTTCAGTTGATATTCCACTGGAACATTTTTTTWATTTTTATATTTGTTAGCCTGCCACAGTTGTGAAGCAACATTGAAAAGTTTACATTCATCCATAGCTGAGTTTTATTGCGCCTTCAATTATCTGTTTCTAACCCAAACAGCTGGAATCCATGCCTCATGTGTTGATATTTTGTCACTTTCTTTCACTGACTGTCTCAAGTTCTTCCCTAGGGAGTATAGAGCTAGATAGCTGTGGTTCCCCATGGGTCTGTTTTGATTGATGCAGCTTCTCTCTGCTGTGTGTGTGTGTGCCTATGTGTGATGTGTTCAGTGATGCAGTGGTGATGGAGTAAGAGAAGGCTCCTGGCGAGTTCCTGTTGAAAGCTGATCCAGTGTTTTTGCTCTTGTTCCACGCTCACGGTGACTTTCCTCCAGTTTTTCCTCCTCCTCACACCTTTTTCCCTCTCCTCCTTTTCCTTCCCAAAGAATACTCTGGGGGATGGTTTGTTGGTATAGCTGGGAACTCCATTTATCCTATTTCTCTTTTTCCCCTGAGCCTTAGAAGTATACACATGGGAAATAAAGACAGATGTACAGTGCATTCAGAATGTATTCAGACCATTTTACTTTCTCCACATTTTGTTACGTTACAGCCTTACTCTAAAATTGATTAAATAGTTTTTTCCCCCCTCATCAATACCCCATTATGACAAAGCAAAAAAGTTTTTTAGAAATKATTGCAATTTTAATAAAAAMTTTAAACGGAAATATCACATTTACATAAGTATTCAGACCCTTTACTCAGTACTTTGACAGCAATTACAGCCTCTAGTCTTCTTGGGTAAGACGCTACAAGCTTGACACACCTGTATTTGGGGAGTTTCTCCCATTCTTCTCTGCAGAACTTCTCATGCTCGGTCAGGTTGGATGGGGACCGTTGCTGCACAGCTATTTTCAAGTCTCTCCAGAGATGTTCAATCGGGTTCAAGTCCGGGCTCTGGCTGGGCCACTCAAGGACATTCAGAGACTTGTCCCGAAGCCACTCCTGCGTTGTCTTGGCTGTATGCTTAGGGTTGTTGTCCTATTGGAAGGTGAACCTTAGCGCTCAGGACGTCAGACTGGGGCTCTGGAGCAAGTTTCCATGAAGGATCTCTCTGTACTTTGCTTCGTTCATCTTTCCCTCGATCCTGACTAGTCTCCCAATCCCTGCTGCTGAAAGACATTCCCACAGCATGATACTGCCACCACCGTTATTCACCGTAGGGATTGTGCCAGGTTTCCTCCAGACCTGACAATTGGTCGTTCAGGCCAAAGAGTTCAATCTTGGTTTCATCAGACCAGATAATCTGGTTTCTTATGGTCTGAGAGTCCTTTAAGTGCCTTTTGGCAAACTCCAAGCGGGCTGTCGTGTGCCTTTTATTGAGGAGTGGCTTCCGTCTGGCAACTCTTGTTTTTTTTTGCCCTTTTTTTCTCCCCAATTTTGTGGTATCCATTTGGTAGTTACAGTCTTGTCTCATCGCTGCAACTCCCATATGGACTCAGGAGAGGCRAAGGTCGAGAGCCGTGCGTCTTCCGAAACACAACCCAACCAAGCAGCACTGCTTCTTGACACAATGCCCACTTAACCCAAAAGACAGCCGCACCAATATGTCAGAGGAAACACCGTACACCTGGTGAACGTGTCAGCGTGCACTGCGCCTGGCCAGCCACAAGAGTTGCTAGTGCACGATGGGACAAGGACATCCCTGCCGGCCAAACCCTCCCCTAACCCGGACGACGCTGGGCCAATTGTGTGCCCTTCCCATGGGTCTTCCAGTTGCGGCCGGCTGTGATAGAGCCTGGACTCAAACCCAGAATATCTAGTGGCTCAGTTAACACTGCTTTGCAGTGCCTCAGACCACTGCGCCACTCGGGAGGCCACCGTCTGGCCACCCTACCATAAAGGTTTGATTGGTGGAGTGCTGCAGAGATGGTTGTCCTTCTGGAAGGTTCTCCCATCTCCACAGAGAAACTCTTGAGCTCTGTCAGAGTGACCATTTGGTTCTTGGTCAACTCTCTGACCAAGGACCTTCTCCCCCGATTGCTCAGTTTGGCCGGGCGGCCAGCTCTAGGAAGTCTTGGTGGTTCCAAACTTCGTCCAATTAAGAATGATAGAGGCTACTGTGTTCGTGGGGACCTTCAATGCTGCAGACATTTTTTGGTACCCTTCCCCAGATCTGCGCCTCGACACAATTCTGTCTCGGAGCTCTACGGATAAATCCTTCTACCTCATGGCTTGTTTTTTTTATTTAATCAATTTCGGGATGAGGCTGTAACATAACAAAATGTGGGAAAAGGGAAGGGGTCTGAATACATTCCGAATGCACTGTATATATACAGTACCAGTCAAAAGTTTGGACACCTACTCATTCAATGTTTTTTCTTTATTTTTACAATTTTTTACATTGTAGAATAATAGTGAAGACATCAAAACCATGAAAGAACACATTGAATCATTTAGTAACCAAAAAAGTGTTCAACAAATCATAACATACAGTGAGGGAAAAAAGTATTTGATCCCCTGCTGATTTTGTACGTTTGCCCACTGACAAAGAAATGATCAGTCTATAATTTTAATGGTAGGTTTATTTGAACAGTGAGAGACAGAATAACAACAAAAATATCCAGAAAAACGCATGTCAAAAATGTTATAAATTGATTTGCATTTTAATGAGGGAAATAAGTATTTGACCCCCTCTCAATCAGAAAGATTTCTGGCTCCCAGGTGTCTTTCATACAGGTAACGAGCTGAGATTAGGAGCACACTCTTAAAGGGAGTGCTCCTAATCTCCAGTTTCTTACCTGTATAAAAGACACCTGTCCACAGAAGCAATCAATCAATCAGATTCCAAACTCTCCACCATGGCCAAGACCAAAGAGCTCTCCAAGGATGTCAGGGACAAGATTGTAGATCTACACAAGGCTGGAATGGGCTACAAGACCATTGCCAAGCAGCTTGGTGAGAAGGTGACAACAGTTGGTGCGATTATTCGCAAATGGAAGAAACACAAAAGAACTGTCAATCTCCCTTGGCCTAGGGCTCCATGCAAGATCTCACCTCGTGGAGTTGCAATGATCATGAGAATGGTGAGGAATCAGCCCAGAACTACACAGGAGGATCTTGTCAATGATATCAAGGCAGCTGGGACCATAGTCACCAAGAAAAAATTGGTAACACACTACGCCGTGAAGGACTGAAATCCTGCAGCGCCCGCAAGGTCCCCCTGCTCAAGAAAGCACATATACATGCCCGTCTGAAGTTTGCCAATGAACATCTGAATGATTCAGAGGACAACTGGGTGAACGTGTTGTGGTCAGACGAGACCAAAATGGAGTTCTTTGGCATCAACTCAACTTGTCGTGTTTGGAGGAGGAGGAATGCTGCCTATGACCCCAAGAAACCATCCCCACTGTCAAACATGGAGGTGGAAACTTATGCTTTGGGGGTGTTTTTCTGCTAAGGGACAGGACAACTTCACCGCATCAAAGGGACGATGGACGGGGCCATGTACCGTCAAATCTTGGTGAAAACCTCCTTCCCTCAGCCAGGGTATTGAAAAGGGTCGTGGATGGGTATTCCAGCATGACAATGACCCAAAACACACGGCCAAGGCAACAAAGGAGTGGCTCAAGAAAAAGCACATTAAGGTCCTGAGTGGCCTGCCAGCTCTCCGAGACCATGTAATCCCATAGAAAATCTGTGGAGGGAGCTGAAGGTTCGAGTTGCCAAACGTCAGCCTCGAAACCTTAAWGACTTGAAGAAGATCTGCAAAGAGCAGTGGGACAAAATCCCTCCTGAGATGTGTGCAAACCTGGTGGCCAACTACAAGAAACATCTGACCTCTGTGATTGCCAACAAGGGTTTTGCCACCAAGTACTAAGTCATGTTTTGCAGAGGGGTCAAATACTTATTTCCCTCATTAAAATGCAAATCAATTTATAAAATTTTTGACATGCGTTTTTCTGGATTTTTTTGTTGATATTYTGTCTCTCACTGTTCAAATAAACCTACCATTAAAATTACAGACTGATCATTTCAATGTCAGTGGGCAAACGAACAAAATCAGCAGGGGATCAAATACTTTTTTCCCTCACTGTATTTTATATTTTACATTCTTCAAAGTAGCCGCAGCTTTGCACACTTTTGTCATTCTCCCAGATTCATGAGGTAGTCACCTGGAATGGATTTCAATTAACAGGTGTGCCTTCGGAAAGTATTCAGACTTATTCTAAAATAAAACATATATTTTTCTTCATCAATCTACATAGAATGTGCAATTTACCTTCAATGCGTCTGGGAGATATTGAGATACATTGTCTAGATTTTTTAAAATATTGTCTACCTATAATGAGATTAAGTGATCAGTAGATTTGAGGGAAATTGGTGTTATTTCCTTCAATTGATGAATTGCCTGGGCCAAGGGGTTCCATGGATAATAAAAATAGCAGGAGACATTGGATCCCCTTGTCTGCTGCTTCTAGTGATTCTGAGTGGAGCATAGCAGATATTGCCTGTTACAACTATGGCTGAGGGATTGATATATAGCATTATACTCATATTAATGAAATTGGAGCCAATTTCCATATGTTTCAAGACAGTCCCGAGTGTTTAACCATTCTAGCCCATTAAAAGCTTTTTTTTGCATTGAGAGATAATACTGCCCAATGAGCTTTTTCTGATGAAGCATTTATGATATGTAATAGTAGACTAAGCTTATCCGAGGATAAAAGTTTTTTAACAAACCTGCTTTGGTCCCTGTGGACCAATTTGGGTAAGTAATTCTCGAGACAGGACGACAACATTTTGGGAAACAGTCTAATATCTGTGTTTATCTGTACTGAAGACACTGAGTGGCATCCTTACCTTTTATTAATAAAAGCAAAATCAGTGCTGTATTCACATCTCTCCCAAATGAACCTTTGTGAATGGCTGTGCTAATCATTTTGAGCAATAGTGGACCTAATAGACCTTTTGCACAACGTAGCAACACCCACTCCCACTCAACTTCCTACCCGATACATAGCTTCCTGTCCCGATCACATCCTGTCGGTCTGATTGTAGCCATACTAGCCTTGAAGTCGCCTGTTTTATCATTACCTCAGTATATTAATATAATAATATAATTTCTATTTTTTTATCATTCTTGTTGAAAATTCTGTTTATCTGTTCAGTTAGTGATTTTTGTAATTCAATTGTGTTCTGTGTCTTTTGTTGTCCCTTTAACTAGCAAACGTTAGCTACGAGCACTTAGCTAACGTTAGTGCTAACGACGTTAACGTTATTAGTTGGTGCGACATCTTCATTGAAAGTTAGGAAATTAAGAAGATTTCATTGAACCTGCTAGTGGGCTTCGACATCTGAAGAGGGGAGTAGTACCTTTGCTATTCCAGTGGAATAACTACCATGTCAAAGAGATCCTCATGTCACTGATTGGAAGCATCAACTGCATCTGGGCTGTGGCTTGCCTTCTCACAAAACTACCAGTGTGGGCCTCTTGTGAAGGCACGGGCCACGGAGCAATGAGCTACTACTACAATGCATCTTTACGTTTTTTGCTGTGACCATCCACATTGTCTAACACCCTGTATTCCATTTATTGATGATAAACACCTCTGCTTATACTCCAAACTAAATGTTATAAAGAGTTTTTATTTACAGTGACAAGAGAACAGAAAAATTTAGCTAAATCATTAAAAATTATTAATTAATTAATTGCACAGACAAATTTGTTGGTTTGTTTCTCTTTCATTAATTGAAAGATAAAGGAGCCTGTCCCTTGTTATGTAGTATTTCCTGCCAAATATGAACTTTTGCATGTACACATAAGTAGTACCAGTCACCCTTCTCTCTAATTAGTGAGAACACCCCTGGGTCTCTATGTATTCTCTCACCTGAAGAGACTATGTGAAGCTGGTCTTCTTCACTGAGCACAAATGTGCAGTCTTGAAAGTTGCTAATCCAGTCTGTAGCCATCCAGGGGCAGTGAAGGGAATAGTGGTGTCTCCTTATGGTGAACTCGCGTTATGATTGGAGGCTGCTGGTAAGACAGGAGTCTCCCCACCTGTACCTTTCCAAGGTGGGAGTCGACTAAAAGCTTTTCAGCAGACATCCCAATGCTGCAGATCAATGGCTTGGATAGAGGCTCAAAGTTCTTGTATGTCTTTTCTATCTGGAGAACTGAGAGGCCAGGGAGCGGTCCAAGAAGGGGGCTGTAGAGTGTATTTCTGCATAGCAGCCGCTGTGGTTAGCCAATCTAAACAATGTACTTGAAACCACCTGAAATTAAATMATTTTATATAGTCAAAGTGTAATAGGATATGACCAGCTACTACCTACTATACCGGCTATTAGGGAATACTCACCTAATCCCTCCTTCTGCCATGCGCTTTTTGGTGGGCTTGGTGATGGTCATTTTGCCTATGGGCCCAGGTTTCAGACCCTGTAAAAAGACAGTACAAGGGCACTATTCTAAATCTAATTAGACGATTTAAGTTTTCATTATGTGGTATAGCTATTAAAACATACCATAGTCATTGGCTTATGCCACTGTTGCTCGGCCTCTGTGCAGCTGTGCACAGGTGGAACGACTGGTGTTCCCATCTGGGAATAGTGTGCAGACTGGAATAGTAATGCAACTGTGTGGTTGCATAATGCAGTGCCAGCAACACATGAACAGTGATGTTGTGCCATTGTTACTGGCTCAGAGGGCTTCAGTACAACCTACGTGGGGATATAAAAATAAAATGATTAGACTATAAAATCACTCAACCTGTGTCACGACCAGCAAACAGAAGTGACTGGCGCAACATGCAACAGCCACTAAATTCATTACAGCAATACGGGTTTAAACTTTGCTATTAAGGGTATAGGCCCTTGTTTAAATGTAATCTGATGCGTCCAACATAGAGCTTACATAAATAGCAAGGAAGACAACTGAACAATTACTACACTAAGAAAGGTTTCATAGACATGGGTTAAGCCTAGTCCGAGACTAAGCAATGCCTCTTAATGCAGATCTCATTGACAGGAACTTCTTAGTCTAAGTGTGTCACTAGTGTGTCACAAACAGCTGACTTTTCACCCTACACTCAAACTGTGTGGTTTCTCATTTTTCCTCGTGGAGCTGTAGCAGCAAGCCCTTGTGCTGACCTCTCCTGTCACTTTGTCCTTGTTCGAAACTGTTTGGAATAAAAAGAATGAGCAATCATAATGTTAGCTAGCTACTGTAAAAGGCATGTCTAAACTAGGTTACAGCTTTAAGTAAACGTCCTTGTCTGGTCTGATAGGCAACTTGGCTATACTTACCTTCATAGTTGAAAAGGTAACTGGAGACAAAGTTTGAATTATTTTTCCAACTTGGAGGTCGGTGCTTTGCTACTTGTCTTGGCCAGACGATGTACATCCGTCACTGTTATCTTTGGCAGCTCTTGCAAGTGCCTTGAGTAAAACAGTGCCATGGTTGGTAAGGGTGGGGGGGGTCGGCTAATTGCTAGCACCTTACTAGTTAGTGCGTTAATATCTAGCTAGCTAAGAGACAAAAAAAGACACAGAACACAATAATCGAATTACAAAATCACTAACTGAACAGATAAACAGAATTTTCAACAAGAATGATAAAACACTATTGAAATATGATTATATTAATATGCTGAGATAATGATAAAATGAGCGACTTCGAGGCTAGTATGGCTACAATCAGGCTGACAGGACGCGATCGGGACAGGAAGCTATGTATCGGGTAGGAAGTTGAGCGGAAGTGGGCAATGCTACGTTGTGCAAAAGGTCTATCGATTCCAAAATTTAAAATAGACCTCAGGAGGAATAATGTCCCACCCAGGTGATTTGCCTTTATTCATGCTATCCAATGCCCTTTTGAGTTCGTTGAGAGATATTTGGGCTCCCATCGAGGTGGCTTCCTCAGTTGAGAGAAGATGACTTATTCATTATTTTAGAATGGATTTAGTCTTGCTTGGTGCGAATTTACAATCAGATGTGTCAGAGTATTAGAGAATCTTTGATTGATTCATTTGGTTTCTGATAGTAATTTCCCCTGTTTCAGATTTAATAGTCGCTATATCAGCTCATTTATCCTTACTGCGTACCTTGTCGGCCAGTAAATGACTGGGACGATTGGACCTTGGAAGTAATGGTTGAGTATAATTCTGCTCCCTAACTTATCAACAAATTCAGTTCTGGCTTGACTTTGGAAAGAGTAATAGCTACCTGGTCTGAAAATAGTTTTTGGAGAATGCTCTAATGCAGTTAACAACATGTCAAATTCTGATATTGTCTTTTAATTGTGATTTACTCAAGCCAGATACAAATGCAGTTGCATTCTTTTTTATAAAACCTTTGGTGGCATCCCATAGAATCCGGGGGTCATCGAGTACATTTTTATTGATCATAATGCATTTATTTAGTTCAATTTCAAATTCATCACAGAATATAGGATTTTGCAGTAGTGAAACGTTGAAATGGTATTTTGTGGCTCTTTTTATAGGAGATTCTGAGATTTGACGTCGGTGGTAGTAAGTGTGGTGGTCAAACAAACTCACAATATGTCGAATTTCTATTTTCCGGATTCAAGAAAATAGAAGTGTAGATAATGTTATGAAATCAATTCGTGAGAATGTTTCATGCCTGTTTGAGTAGAAAGTGTACTCTTTTGCTTTAGGATTATGTGCTCACCAGGAATCAACGAGGTTGTAGTTAGAGTATATGCTGGAGAGCTTTGGTTGAGTGTGGATTGTCGTTGGTTTTATTAGATGTGGCTCGCAAAATGGCATTCATGTCTTTCACGATAACCAGAAGGAATTCAGTTAATTCTAACCATATGCTGTTCAGAGTATAAAAAAACATGGGATTATATGAATTTGGAGCGTACACATTCATAAACGTAATTTTCTTTCCATTATGGATACATTTAAGGAAATGGATTCTGCCTTCTTTGTCTTTGCCTTCACCCAAGATGGTGATTTTGAGTTTCTTATGTACCATCATGATTACACCTTTAGTTTTGTTTGCGGCTGATGAAATAGCAGCCAGTTTGTACAAATGGTTCTCTATTCTATGTGTGTCCGTTTTGAGCAGGTGTGTGTGTTTTTTGAGCATTGCTCTATCAATATGGTTTCTTGCTAGGATATCAAGACAGCTGGAACGTTTGATAGGACTATTAAGGTTTTTCAAATTCAAAGAGCGAATAGCTAGCACTGACAAAAAAAAGAATATGATTAATTATTTACATGGTATCTTTAGTGTTGATAAGCCCATGGATGTGAAACAAAAAGCAGGACCCACAGGGAAACCCATCCATTGGTCATTCCTCACCCAGAAAAACACCTGTGTAAACCATTCCCTCCTTTTCTTCCCTCCCTGGCCCCCTTCCCTACCCCCAGCCCTCCCTCCACGGTTCCCTCTGTCCTGCACTATCATTACAGGGTTGCAGTATAATGTTGAGTGGCAGCCTTACATATGGAATCTCTTAAGCAGCATATATTTTTAGGTCTTAAGATATTAATAAATGAATAAAGTAAAACACAAAATAAGTAGCCATTTACCCACTTCAGAGATTTAAATTGAAGTTAGTACACTTGATGCGTTAGGGTGGGTAATGAAAGGAAAAAAGTAAGCTAGATAAAGAACATATTTGCAAGCATAAACAGTTAAATAGGAAAGCTGTTGGAGCAATAGTCTTGATCCATTATGCTCATTATTATAATGACTAGGTGTTACCGTTTCTGTTTTATTTGAGTGTTGTTTCTTTAGGTTACTGCTGGAGGGCACCCGTACCTTGTTTTCTAGTTTCCAGGTTACCCTGATCATTACTTATTGGTTTCACCTGTGTTTAATCACCTGGTTGCCCTGATATTTAGGTTCCTCAGTTGGCCTGCATCTATGCTTAGGTCTCATGTTTTGTTAGTGCACTCTTGTGCGGTTGCCTTGTTTCTGTCAAGACTTTAAGCAAACAATCTGGATTTACCCTTACCTCTGCTTGCTGTGTGTCTCTGCGCCTGGGTTCGAGTTTGTACAAGCATTATTGTAACATTAGGAATATGGTTTAAATGACCTTAAACATAAATGTACCCTACATTTGTATTAAGCATTTCAGTTCCCTATGCTATGTACAAAAAAATATACAAAAATAGGGTATGTACAAGAAATGCAGTCCATAATCTATATATTCACAACAATTAATCATGGCTTGTAGGCCAAGTCCTCCCTGGGAGATAAATTCAGTAGTGTAAACAGAGGGGTACAGCCATCAACAGAAAAAAAATACAAATAGGAATTGTGTGGTAGCCCAAATGGGACTGGCCATCTATTCTAAGCAATAGTCCAATAAAAATAGTAGGGAACTATCTTCCCATTTATATTGCCATATTTTGCCCATATAAGGATGCAATGCACTGTATCCCCACAAGGAAGCAGCCCCAGTCTGTGWCACTTCAATATATTGTCCATTGTTAATTAATTGGTGTGGTGTCATCATTGCCTAACTGTCCTGGACCATAGCCAATATAATGACAAAGTCCAATGTTCAGCAATAATAGTAATAATAGTGTTCCTTTTACCCAATTGTCTTCTGCTGAGGGCAGCATCTGTTGGCTCGTCCCCTTGTGTGTTGGGCTTGATTTGCTTTTCAAAGTAGTATTGAGCCTCCTTGGCGGTAGAAAACGTGTGTGTTGTGTTCTGGAAGGTCAAGATGAGTTTTGCCGGGTGGATGAAGCCGCATCTCAGGTTTAGCTTGCGCAACTGGGATCTCACCTCGTTGTAGGTCGCCCTCTATTTCAGCAGCTCGACACTCAGATCTGGATAGATGCTGTTCCTGTCACGTCTACTCCCACTCTTCCCTCCCCTGGCGCTCGAGGGCGCCAGGGGAGGGACCACCGATGGAACCGGGGGTGCCTAGCCAGCTCGTTGGGCTTCCACGCCTTAGCTGGCTTGAGAGGTTTCCTTGCCACGGTTGGCTCGGATGGCGCCTATCCCACGTCGGGTCTCAGCCGGATCGTCTGTTCTTGTTCGCCCAGCCGGTCCAGGAGTTTTTTTTATTTTATGTTGGTGACGTCAAGGTGGTTTCCGCCGCAGATGAAACCGGGGATGCCTAAGCCAGCCCATTGGGCTTTCACGTCCTGGCTGGCTCGAGAGGTTTCCTTGCCTCGGTTGGCTCGGCGGCTTCCCATCCCACGTCACTCTCCACCGGATCATCGGGCTCCCTCTCTGCAGCGGGATTGACAGGYGTCTTGCCTCAGACGGATGTTAAGCTCCCATGCCTCAGCCGGCTCGCCAGGCTCTCATGCTCCTGCCGGTTCGTTGGGCTCCCACGCCCCAAGCGGCTTGCCCAGCGCCCATGTCTAGGCCAGTTCGCCCAGGTGGGACGCCGAGTGGCGCCCCAAGAGGGGTACTGTCATGTCTGCTCCTGCTCTTCCCTCCCCTGGCGCGTTGAGGGCACCAGGCTGCCCTGCATCATGCACTCCTGTCATCAATTATGCACACCTGCCTTCCCTCGTCACGCGCATCAGCGATATTTGACTCACCTGGACTCACTCACTCATCTGTTTATTTCCTCCCCTATATTTGTCAGTTCCCTGCTCTGTTCCCTGCTGATGCATTAATTGTCTTTTGTTTTTGTTTCCTGTTTGCTGACGCTGTTCCTGTCTCTTTCCATATCTGTTATTTATTAAATTTTTTACTCCCGTACATTGCTTCGTCTCTCCAGCGTCATTCCTTTTGACAGATCCTCTTCTCAGCATAGGTCAGATCCCCCGATTCCGATGAGCGGCGACCAATTTGCCGTTTGACTTCAAAACTGTGGATTCGTACAATCATATGTAACCGGTGAGAAATGGCTAGCTAGTTAGCAGGGTCCACGCTAAAAGCGTTTCAATCGGTGACGTCACTCGCTCTGAGACCTTGAAGTAGTTGTTTCCCTTGCTCTGCAAGGGCTGCGGCTTTTGTGGAGCGATGGGTAACGATGCTTCGAGGGTGGCTGTTGTCGATGTGTGCAGAGGGTCCCTGGTTTAAGCCCAGGTAGGGGCGAGGAGAGGGACGGAAGCTATATTGTTACATTGATGCTGTTGACCTGGATCACTGGTTGCTGCGGAAAAGGAGGTCAAAAGGGGGGTGAATGTAGCTGTTGTGAAATGGCTAGTTAGTTAGCGGGGTGCACGCTAATAGCGTTTCAATCGGTGACGTCACTCACTCTGAGACCTTGAAGTAGTTGTTCCCCTTGCTCTGCAAGGGCCRCGGCTTTTGTGGAGCGATGGGTAACGATGCTTCGTGGGAGGCAGTTGTAGATGTGTGCAGAGGGTCCCTGGTTCGAGACTAGGTAGGGGCGACAAGAGGGACGGAAGCTATACACTGTTACATACACCAGGATCTGTTGTGGAGAGGACCCATGCGGTGCACAATGTTTATCAGCGACATGGGACCCAGCTTCTCCTGCCCAAACAGTTCATAGAAAAGATTGGTCATGAAGGAAGTTATGTTGCCCGCCTCCACACCAATTTCAAGTCCTGTGACCCGCACATTGAATTTAGGGGAATGATTTTCGACTGATTCTGTTTTATTTTTTAAGAGCTTGATTTCACCTTCTCGTTTAGTTCACGCTGTTTCCAGGTCATGGAGTTGCCTCTCTGTCCCACTGGCCACTGTCTCCAAACTTTTCACTTTAGAAGTGAGCAGTGCAAGAGATACATTTACCAGTTTTAATTGCAAGTTCAGGGCAGAGGTAATTTCCTCATGAACAATCTCTTAGACAGTAGTGGCCAACTCTTTCTCTTGTCGGTGTTGAGAGCCGCCATGTTCCCACAGGTGAATTGTGAATAGACAGATAATGCCACCTGCTGGTGCGAAATAGAACTGCTAGTTGTTCCTTTTAATACAATGAACGTCCCACGCCTAATTATGGTGTTATATGTTGAGAATTAGTTTAAAATAAGTGTTGATTCATAGTTATTTGCAAAAGATAGCCACACATTTCAATGCATGCCACAAGAGGGGGGAATATACTGCTCGTCTCTCATTCTCTGACACGTTGATTGATAGTCTCTGGGATGTCCCAAGGTCGCAGAGTTCTATGGTTATACAGTTAACTGAATAAAAAGGAACATGTGTTGTATTTCATCCTCCATTTACTGTCTCTAGCTGGCTGAACATTGCAATGTGAGGAATGGGAGATGGAACTGTCTAACCTAATAGAACAGGATAAAGGGCTTCTGTGCAATTCCGGGAAATGATAGAACATTCAGGAAAAACCCAACTCTATTATGTATCTTAAAGATTCATGGTGCAATACACACTATTCTCTCTCCTTGTTTGTATGTGTATTGTATCCCTCCTAATTTGCATTGTCTAGACCTGTATACCCGTATTGGGATGCCTCATCATACCTGAGACTGCTTTGAGTCAACCTCCTCTTCAGCAAATATATTTTATTTTCCAAGCAGATTCTGACTTGAACATCTGATCGTAACCAGACTCAAAAAACCTTTGAGATGTAGATAGCTACAGTGAGTGTACAAAACACTAAGAACATCTTCCTAATATTGAGTTGCACCTTCTGCTCTCAAAATAGCCTCAATTTGTTGGGGCATGGACTCTACAAGGTGTCGAAAGCATTCCACAGTTGTGTCAAGTTGGCTGGATGTCCTTTGGGTGGTGGACCATTCTTGCTACACACGGGAAACTGTTGAGTGTGAAAAACCCAGCAGCGTTGCAGTTTTTGACACAAACCGGTGCGCCTGGAGCCTACTACCATACCAAATTCAAAGGCACTTAAATCAATGGCGCACATCCACAATCCATGTCTCAATTGTCTCAAGGCTTAAAAATCCTTATTTAACAATTCTCCTCTCCTTCATCTACACTGATTGAAGTGGATTTAACTAAAACAAGGGATCATAGCTTTCACCTAGAGTCACCTGGTCAGGTTATATCATGGAAAGGTGTTCTTAATGTTTTGTATACTCAGTGTACATGTGCAGTGAGACACAAGTGTGTGTGGGTGTGCTTGCCTGTCACATGAGTGAAAATCAAATGTGCACACTATCCATTAGTATTGACTTGTGGTTGTACATTAACTTACTTTGCAAAGYGCTTTTTATTAACATGAAAAATTCCAAATGTTTATCTCTGCAACAAGCTTGAAGGCAAAGGCATTTCCAGACATAACATTTCTGCTCCATTTTAAGTACACCTTTCCCCCCCCTTTCTCGGAATAGACACACCTATGTGTACGTTAGTAGCCGACACAGATACAAATGAAATACTGTATGTTCCTTACTGTGACTGCAAATGTAAATGTTTAATTCAAACAACTTTTAATTGCTATAATGTGATTAACCCAGTGCTCTCCCTCAATGTCATGGAGTAAATGGGGGTGCCATTTTAGGTTGCATCAGAAAATGTCATTATCTTCAGTCATGAATGTTGAGTGAACTGTCGAGACAAGACTAGACCTGGGTGTATAATTAGGAGCTAAAGAAACCATTTCTTCAACATTATAGGGGAAATCATTATTCTAATAAAGGCCTAAATAACAGCGACGTCACTTATTATTTTTGATGTTTAATTTTACTTTATGGGTTGGCTATGTAGGCTTTTTCTAACCCGTCTTTTTCTTCTATATATAATAATATGATTCAATTATATCTTTACATTCAAATCAAAAGTCTATCAGAATTCCTGTCATTCCAATACTGTACATGTTATACCTCTTTATCTTCAAGAATAGGACTTGGAAATATGGAAGTATAGATTAGCCAAATAGTTTTACCTGAGCATAACCCCAAAACTAAGGATTTATTAGCCAGCCCTACTCTGTTGTTTATGACTTTGTTGTCATGGAGGACAGCGTCGTCTGGGTTAGGGGAGGGTTTGGCCGGGGTAGGCCGTCATTGTAAAAAATTATTTGTTCGTAACTGACTTGCCTAGTTAAATAAATACAAATAAAATTGTTCTGAGTTGAAAATAAATTCTGCGCTCATGGAACGGCTTTGAGCACTATTGAAAAGTGCCAATTACATGTGAAAAATGAATGCCATATGCTGCATTTCTTATAGGCCTATTGTTTACCTTTTTGTCGGTGACACTTTGATATCTTAATATAATAATAATAATATATAATATACAGGGCAAATCCACAGATGAAACAATAACAAAACGTACGCCCCGCCTCTGTTTTGGTTAAAAAGCTTAGGGATGGGTTTGGAGAAATGTAACCACTCTCAGATTAATAGACAGAGCTATGTATGCAAGGACTGACCATCCATGTTATCAAAATTATTATTTTAACCCTGTTATGAGGCTATACCATGTTTGTTTATATTTACAATGTTTACAAACATTGGTGAAAAACAAGCTTATATTTTGGGTTCTCATGGAGTGTGACAGTTTAACTAAGCTCATGAGGCATTTATAAGTTATATTCTTCAAGAATCAATAAATATATACTGTATGCCTCATCACAATTGTATTTTGGAGATCTACGAACAGTTTTTTGGACTTCATGGTATAGTTTCTGCTCTGAAATGCACTGTCAACTGTGGGACCTTACAGTGCCTTCAGAAAGTATTCACACCCCTTTAACTTTTTCCACATTTTGTTGTTACAGACTGAATGTAAAATGGATTCAATTGAGATTTTGTGTCACTGGCCTACACACAATACCCCATAATGTCAAAGAGTAATTGTGTTTTTAGATTTTTTTTAAACAAATTAATTAAAAATGAAAAGCTGAAATGTCTTGAGTCAATAAGTTTTCAACCCTTTTGTTATGGCAAGCCTAAATAAGTTCAGGAGTAAAATCTTAACAAGTCACATAATTTTTTTTAAATGACTACCTCATCTCTGTACCCCTCAGTCGAGCAGTGAATTTCAACCACAAAGACCAGGGAGGTTTTACAATGCCTTACAAACACGGGCACCAATTGGTAGATGGGTAAAAATAAAAAAGCAGATATTGAATATCCCTTTGAGCATGGTGCAGTTATTAATTACACTTTTGATGGTGTATCAATACACCCAGTCACTACAAAGATACAGGCGTCATTCCAAACTCAGTTGCCAAAGAGAAAGGAAACTGCTCAGGGATTTCACCATGAGGCCAATGGTGACTTAGAAACAGTTCCAGAGTTTAATGGCTATGACACGAGAAAACTAACGTAAATGACAGAGTGAAAAGAAGGAAGCCTGTACAGAATAAAAATATTCAGAAACATGCATCCTGGTTGCAATAAGCCACTAAAGTAAAAATGTGGCAAAGAAATTAACTTTAGGTTCTGAATACAAAAGCGTTATTTTGGGGGCAAATCCAACACAAGACATCACTGAGTACCACTCTTCATTTTTTCAAGCATGATGGTGGCTGCATCGTTTTATGGGTGTGCTTGTCATCGGCAAGGATTGAGGAGTTTTTGTTAGGATACAAAGAAACAGAATAGAGCTAAGCACAGGCAAAATACTAGAGGAAAACCTAATTGTTTGCTTTCCAACAGACACTGGGAGACAAATTCACCTGTCGGCAGGACAATAACCTAAAACCCAAGGCCAAATATACACTGGAGTTGCTTACCAAGACGACATTGTATGTTCCTGAGTGGCCTTGTTACAGTTATGACTTGAATCAGCTTAAAATTCTACGGCAAGACTTGAAAATAGCTGTCTAGCAGTGATCAGCAATAAACTTGACAGAGCTTGAATAATTTATTAAAGAATGATGGCCAAATATTGTACAATCCAGGTGTGCAAAGCTCTTAGAGACTTACCCAGAAAGACTCCCGGATGTAATCGCTACCAAACCTGATTCTAACATCTATTGACTCAGGGGGTTGAATACTTAACCAATCAAGATATAGTGTTTAATTTTCGATAAATACATTTTTAAAAATCATTTTTTTCTTCCATTTTGACATTAGAGTATTTTATTTAGATAGTTGACAAAAAATGACAATGAAATCAATTTTCATCCCATTTTATAACACAACAAAACGTGGAAAATATCAAGGGGTGTGAATACTTTCTGAAGGCACTGTAAGTGAGAGAGAGAAGGAGAGAGAGAGACTGCCAGTTCCTTAATGTTTGGCTGTAATCAATGGCTACTGTACATTAAGGAACTGGCAGTCTCTCGCACTCCCTTCGTCTATTGGATTCAATATACAGTAGAACCTTCTGTGTTTATGTGGATGCGGATACATTTCCAGCTTTGTGCTTCGTTTTGACAGTGCTGAGCACGTATGCATATTTTTCTGCCAAGAAGTTACAAAGTGATGGGCCTTTCAGTGAATGAATTAAGTGGGAGATAAGCAGGGCTTTCCAGCCTTCAGTGCAATGGCTATGTAAGGTAATCCAACGCCAGAGTCACTTGTTACTAGAGCTTGAGGTTGACCAATGACTAGGGCTGTGGCGGTCACGAAATTTCGTCAGCTGGTGATTGTCAACCATTAATTAACATAAACACATTTAGCGTCTCCTGGCTTCCACAGCCATTTTAAAAAGGCTAATAAATTAATGTAATATAGTCTACCCCTTCACAATAACTCCATTATTTATTTTAGACAGGTCTAAAGAAGCATGATATGAAGAAAATGTAGTCTATTTCAGTAGAAAAGAACAGCATACTCTGAGTTGTCATTTTAGCTCCTGATGTGGCTATGCCAAATGGCTGTGGGCTACATTACAGTAGTTCATTTAGCAGGCAAGAATTGCTTATTATTTATAGTATGAAGAATACGAAAGCTGAATAAAATATAAATATTTTCTCCAAATAATTTGAGGGAGTGCTCACATGCGGCTATTCTGTTTTGATAGGTACTCCTATATGCTTAACCTAGAGTTATTCATGTAACATTAGTTGTTCTACAAACGTTGAGCTCTGCTTTGTTTGTTTTTTTTGCGCAGGCTGTACACACTCCAACAGTCTCTCATTCCCAATTTGACAAGCACTTGATAATGCCTCGAATTTCACGGCGGCATCCCCTTTGTGGCCGTAATGCACCCTAAAAAAAAGTCCATGCCTTTTGTAGCCTGGGGTGCTGTGTTGTGCCCTCTCCCAGAGCGTACTGCGCAATCCGAAGCGACTCTCACTCACATGGCTCTCTGTCATGTGATCGAGTCTTTCTCACAGGCTACAACTGAAGACAGAGACATCAGGGACGCAACTGCGCGTGTATTTTTCCAGTGCATATTGAAGATATTGGAAATATTGTCTGACGCAACAGATCAGAACGTTGAGCTTAAAATGTTGATAAACCCTTAGGCTATTTCTTCACATTATGAGCGCAGCAATGCACACATGGTAGTAGGCTATAAGATCGAATGTTCCATTAGCAGAAAACACCATTATCAAAAGTGACCGCAAATGCAATTATGCACGTAAAGCTTTTATTATAAAGGTGTATTTTTATGGTGAAAATGATCTTCTCCAAAATTGAAACTCAATCGCTGCTTATATATACTACCGTTCAAAAGTTTGGGGTCACTTAGAAATGTCCTTGTTTTTGAAAGAAAAGCACATTTTTTGTTCGTTAAAATATCATCAAATTGATCAGAAATACAGTGTAGACATTGTTAATGTTGTAAATGACTATTGTAGCTCGAAACGGCTGTTTTAGTATGGAAGATCTACATACAGTAGGCATACAGAGGTTCAGCAACCATCACTCCTGTGTTCCAATGGCATGTTGTGTTAGCTAATCCAAGTTTATCATTTTAAAAGCTAATTGATCATTAGAAAACACTTTTGTAATTATGTTAGCACAGAAGAAAACTGTTGTTCTGATTAAAGAAGCTATAAAACTGGCCTTCTTTAGACTAGTTGAGTATCTGGAGCATCAGCATTTGTGGGTTCGATTACAGGCTCAAAATAGCCAGAAACAAATAACTTTCTTCTGAAACTCTTCAGTCTATTTTTGTTCTGAGAAATGAAGGCTATTCCATGTGAGAAATTGCCAAGAAACGGAAGATCTCGTACAATGCTGTACACTACCCCCTTCACAGAATAGCGCAACCTTGCTCTAACCAGAATAGAAAGATGAGTGGGAGGCCCCGGTGCACAACTGAGCAAGAGGACAAGTACATTGGAGTGTCTAGTTTTAGAAATAGATGCCTCACAAGTCCTAAACTGGCAGCATCATTAAATAGTGCCCGCAAAACACCAGTCTCAACGTCAACATTGAAGAGGCGACTCCGGGATGCTGACCTTCTAGGCAGAGTTGCAAAGAAAAAGCCATATCTCAGACTGGCCAATAAAAATAAAAGATTAAGATGGGCAAAAGAACACAGACACTGGACAGAGGAAGATTGGAAAAAAGTGTTATGGACAGACAAATCTACATTTGAGGTGTTCGGATTACAAAGAAGAACATTTGTGAGATGCAGAAAAAATGTAAAGATGCTGGAGGAGTGTTTGACGCCATCTGTCAAGCATGGTGGAGGCAATGTGATGGTCTGGGGGTGCTTTGGTGGTGGTAAAGTGGGCGATTTGTACAGGGTAAAAGGGATCTTGAATAAGGAAGGATATCACTCCATTTTGCAACGCCATGCTATACTCTGTGGACGGCTTTTAATTGGAGCCAATTTCCCCCTACAACAGGACAATGACCCAAAGCACAGCTCCAAACTATGCAAGAACTATTTAGAGAAGAAGCAGTCAACTGGTATTCTGTTTATAATGGAGTGGCCAGCACTGTCACCGGATGTCAACCCTATTGAGCTGTTGTGTGAGCAGCTTGACCGTATGGTACGTAAGAAGTGCCCATCAAGCCAATCCAACTTGTGGGAGGTGCTTCAGGAAGCATGAGGTGAAATCTCTTCAGATTACCTCAACAAATTGACAACTAGAATGCCAAAGGTCTGCAAGGCTGTAATTGCTGCAAATTGAGGATTCTTTGACAAAAGCAAAGTTTGAAGGACACAATTATTATTTCAATGAAAAATCATTATTTATAACCTTGTCAACGTCTTGACTATATTTCCTATTCATTTTGCAACTCATTTCATGTATGTTTTCATGGAAAACAAGGACATTTCTAAGTGACCCCAACCTTTTGAACGGTAGTGTATGCTGGTTCGGCTCTACACCCATTTGTAAAGCGGATGAATGTGCTTAATTTTAAGAAGTTATTTGGCCATTTAGTTGTGATACAAACCTTATTAACTTCTCTGCGCTACGGATCCCTTTAGCGGGATCATTTTCCTAAACAACCGCTGAATTGCAGTGCGCAAAATATTACTAACAATATTTATAATCATGCAATCACAAGTGAAATATACMAAAACACAGCTTAGCTTGTTGTTAATCCACCTAKCGTGTCAGATTTTGAAAATATGCTTTGCAGCGAAAGCAATCCAAGCTTTTGTGAGTGTATCAATCAATGCTACAACAGCTAGCCCCAAATTAGCATGGTCACGAAAGTCATAAAAGCAATAAAATGAATCGCTTAATTTTGATAATCTTCGGTTGTTTGCACTCACGAGACTCCCAATTACACAACAAACGTTCTTTTTGTTCGATAAATATTACTTTTATAACAAAAAAACACGGGCGTGAGTTGGGGTGGGCAGTCTATGTTTGTGTTTCTATGTTTTTCTATTTCTGTGTTTGGCCTGATATGGTTCTCAATCAGAGGCAGGTGTTAGTCATTGTCTCTGATTGGGAACCATATTTAGGTAGCCTGTTTTGTGTTGGGTTTTGTGGGTGGTTGTTTTCTGTCTTTGTGTCTCTGCACCAGATAGGACTGTTTTCAGTTTTCACGTTTGTTGTTTTTGTATTTGGAAGTGTTCAGTTTATTGTCTTTAATTAAACATTATGGACACTTACCACACTGCGCTTTGGTCCTCTCCTTCTTCCACCGAAGAAAACCGTTACACCTATTCAATAAAAGAGAGAAAGAAAATGGAGAGCTACCCCTCTCGCGCGCAGGAACTAATCAGAGGACACCTGACTAGTTTTGAAAAATCTCGCTCATTTTTCAAAATAAAAGCCTGAAACTATGTCTAAAGCCTGGTCACAGCCTGAGGAAGCCATTGGAAAAGGAATCTGGTTGATACCCCTTTAAATGGAAGAAAGACGGGCMAGGAAACACAGATTTTAAATTTWAAAAATCACKTCCCGGTTAGATTTCCTCAGGTTTTCGCCTGCAGAATCAGTTTTGTTATACTCACAGACAATATTTTGACAGTTTTGGAAACTTTGGAGTGTTTTCTATCCTAATCTGTAAATTATATGCATATTCTACGATCTGGACCTGAGAAATAGTCAGTTTACCTTGGGAACGTTATTTAAATAAAAAATCTGACCCCTAGCGTCAAGAGGTTAAAACATAGTTCTATGGGCTAGGCTACATGAGGTGTGCAACTAAAAAAAGGGCTTTGTTTCTTATGCTGGGCATCAGTCACAAGTGATAGGCTAATATTGTCACCCATCAGACTATTCTTGATTTAATCTTGTCTTTACATATACTAAATAATATATGTGTGACATTTGTATTGATTTAGAATGGACCATTGTCATGCACCTGTCTCGAAACAGGGGCAGCGGTAAAAAATACATGTAATCTATGCACTTAAATAGCAAATGGAGGAATCTCTTACCTGTGGTTTATTTTCATGCCAGCCACGTAGGCTATACTCCTGTTGTAATATAAGCAATGTGCTTAATATTAGGAAAGTAGAGAAATAAATATAGTAGGCCTAGCCTATAGAAAGCTGATGAGATCCTCCTATTTTTATTAGTGGCCATCACTCTGTTTTCTCCCACAATTGCATAGCATGTAGAAATGTTGTGCAACATGAGCTCATGGGCTCTGATGAAGTGTTTGATTAGATTTTCTAAACTATTTGCATTGATGTCAGAGTTATTAGAGGGACAATAGAGTGCTGAGTACCAGGCAGTTAGCAAGTTTGGTAGGCTACAAATGACCATCAGTAGCATCAGAGCTTGGAGAAGCCTAATTAGCTTAACTAAACGGTCATGTGGAATTTGACTGCCTTCATGACTCGTGACCGCCGGTGGGGCGGTAATACGGTCACCGCAACAGCCCTAATTACAGCTCAAAAACTCACTTTCTGGGCTGAAGAGACTGAGATTCAAAAGTTAATAAACATTGATAAAATGATTAAAATACACAGACAGTCCCCAAATTGACCGTTAATGTAATACATGACTTGTGTTTAGTATAAAGCACTTTATACATGTCTAGTAGATGGCTATTGCCTTACCTATGTGTTATAAAAGCTGATTTAACAACTTGTTAGGCTATATTCCAAACAGCCTAGTGTCTAAATGTTCCCCCAAATCCAGCTTCCCTATTTACCGTGCTATAGTAGGTATGAAAATATACTTCATACAATATACACCCAAAAATGATGGCCTAACTGGCAGTACTAGGATACATGATTTGTGTCAGTGTGTGTGTGTGTGTCTTTCTCGGTTTTCTTCCTACCTTGACTACACCACAGCAGATGTAATTTCTCACAGACACAGACCTCGGACCAGCAGAACCAGAACGTTTTGCAAATAAGTCGGTTAATTTCACACATTTAGCAGCGTTGGCTTCAAGAGCCCTTTTTTGGTCTCTCTAACTTTTCAGCACAGCCCTTCTGTTTTTCTGTTTTGAAGGGTCTCACTCTCTTCGATGATACGCATTTGTCTCAGAACGTTTGTTTTGTTACTAAGCCCACCCTAATAAAAGATGGTCCAGCCCTTCTGGCATTTGCCAGAATTACCATACGGCCAATCCGCACATGACACAGTGTAAAGGGTTGGTTATGAAACCAAGTCTATTTATAGTAACATGACAATGGTTGGATAGGAATGTGATTTATGGCAACACAGTGCCAGTTCCGTAGAGTAAAAGATTAACTAGGGTTTCATGGGTTCAATGGAATTTCTCTGCTGCAGAGAGGGAGATGGGGAGAGCAGTTCTTAAAATCATTGTAGTTTTGGTTGGTTTGCATGGTCAAGCCATGTGTATGATTCTGCTCAAAAATAGAGAAAAATACAGAAATCATATAAGTATTTAGCTTAGTCCTCATTCACGTTATTATTACCATAATGTAAACATGTTTAATAGTTTCTTAAGCTACTGTTTGATACATGTGATAAAACGAATCTCCAACATGGGAATAGAAAATAACAAAACAATAAACCATCAATAGCTCATCCCTAACATCAGTATATTTTCTTAATTTCGTATAAAAATGTTCGACCATATTCTTTAATTATTCAGTCTGTAACCTACTAATCCTCACAGTAGAAGATACATTAGTTTAACACAGAGAACACCATTTCCCCAAATCTTCCCTGCTGTTAATCCGTCCAACGCTTGGTCATTATGCAGAATTTATGACTCATTAAATTGACACTCATCTCAATTAAACAATGTGCATTCCTCATTGTTAACATTGTTTTCATAAACAACCTAATTTAATTTCCCCCTTCTCCTATCTGTTGTAACTCAAGGTTAAACTACCTGAGTAAACCCATGTTTAATATGCATCTGATGGCAGTCTCAGAGCAGCCAATCAAACTTCTAATGTTACAGTGTATTACGGTGTCCGTGTGTACGTAATGCAGCACTGACGTGGTAGTATCTGATAACGATCAGAAAAACAATGAAGCTCATTACATTGAGGTAATACAACAAACGGGGGGCACGCCAAACACTATTAGAATGGGTGTAGTCCAGCATGATGTCCCAGAGACGTTCTGACAACGTCACAGCAAACATGACATTGTCTTCATGTAATACTGTATAAACATTATGGTTAGCTAAGCATGTTGCTACACTGGAGTGTTTTTGTAAGACGTTAGACTACAAAAATCACAAGCAAAAATCACAAGCTGTGGAAGTTTTTCCAATGAGATTAGCCTCTCAAACACATCCTGGCTGACATTGAGCGACAAAATACACAGTGATTATACACATACTGTCTTATGATATCATCATACTCCATGGCCAGCTAATAACAATATTATACGTGCACAGTACAGTTCTACAAACAAACATCAACCAGACAACTTGATACAAAAACATAGCTTTGCTTATCTTCAATCAATAGACCTAACATGAATAAGCTACCAGTAATTTACTGTGACATTCGAATGTGTCAATGTAAATAGCATATGGCTACTTTCCTCCAAAGGATTGACAGAGGCAAGATCGTAACAATAGTGGATTTGTTAGGAACACCATTAGGGGTGTACACTCCCAGTAGTAATCAATTGTTCATCTCTAATGCAATCATGATTAGTCTACTGCACCTGTAAGAAATGAAGTGCATACAACTTATGACAGCTGAGCTATTTTGCTTTTAATTCCTTTGATAATCTATTAATAGAATTGAGTACACAAAAAAAACTAATCTAGGAGGAAAAAACATTTAAAGCTTTCTTTCTCCAATCAAGGGCAACAATCAATAGAATTAATGAGGTGCATCCCTTGGGGCTCTATCATCAACCAACCCATTTTCTAAATCACTTTATAATAGCAAAAAGAGGCGAAGCAAGAACTGTGACCAAAGGCTTGATTTCCACAGAATTTGTATAACAATTTGTATAACTTGAGCCTCTACACGCTGCAGCTACATTTTATTTGTCACATAAGCTCCCGAGCTGCGCAGCGGTCTAAGGCACTGCATCTCAGTGCTAGAGACGTCACTACAGACCCTGGTTCGAATCCAGGCTGTATCACAACTGGCAGTGATTTGGAATCCCATAGGGCGGCGCACAATTGGCCCAGTGTCGTTAGAGTTTGGCCGGGGTAGGCTACCATTGTAAATAAGAATTTGTTCTTAACTGACTTGGCTAGTTAAATAACGATAAAATAAATAAAAAAATACACAGAATACAACGGGTGTAAATTTGAAATGCCTCGTATACGAGCCCTTCCCAACAATGTTGAGTTAAACAAATATATAATAATTTATTATAATTCTTTATTATGGGAAAAATAGAAATAGCAACCCAAGACGAATAAAATACACAAAGATTAAGCTAACAGTAACAGTATCATCTCACTGTCCAGGGGTACAAGGTATGTTAGGTAGATAGAGTGCATTCGGAAACTATTCTGACCCCTTAACTTTTTTCACATTTTGTTATGTTACAGCCTTATTCTAAAATGGATTAAATTGTTATTTTTTTTCATCAATCTACACACAATACCCCATAATGACAAACCAAAAATAGTTTTTTAGAAATTGTTTAATTAATGTTAGAATGTTTAATTAGCGTCGCTGCACAGCTATTTTCAGGTCTCTCCAGGGACGTTTGATCGGGTTCAGGTCCGGGCTCTGGCGGGCCACTCAAGGACATTCAGAGACTTGTCCCGAAGCCACTCCTGCTCTGTCTTGGCTGTGTGCTTAGTGTCATTGTCCTGTTGGAAGATTAAACTTTGCCCCAGTCTGAGGTCCTTAGCACTCTGGAGCAGGTTTTCATCAAGGATCTCTCTGTACTTTGCTCCGTTCATCATTCCTTCGATCCTGACTAGTCTCCCAGTACCTGCAGCTGAAAAACATCCCCACAGCATGAGGCTGTCACCATGCTTCACCGTAGGGATGGTGACAGTTTTCCTCCAGACGTGACGCTTGGCATTCAGGCCAAAGAGTTGAATCTTGGTTTCATCAGACCAGAGAATCTTTTTTCTCATGGTCTGAGAGTCCTGTAGGTGTAGGGGGCTGTCATGTGCCTATTACTGAAAGGTGTGTGCCTTTCCAAATCATGTCCAATCAATTGAATTTACCACAGCTGGACTCCAATCAAGTTGTAGAAACATCTCAAGGATGATCAATGGAAACAGGATGCACCTAAGCTCAATTTTGAGTCTCATAGCAAATGGTCTGAAAACTTCTGTTTTTATTTTGTATACATTTGTGACAATTTCTAAAAACCCATTTTTGCTCTGTCATTGTGGGGTATTGTGTGTAGATTGATGAGGAAAAAAACAACAATGTTTAATTTAATCAATTTTAGAATAAGTCAAGGAGTCTGAATACTTTCCGAGTGCACTGTATGTACATGAAGGCAGGGTAAAGTGACTACGCATCAGGATAGATAATAATACAAGTTAAATAATGAACAGAGTAGCAGAATATGATGAGTGTGAGCTTGTGTGTGCGTGCGTGCGTGCGTGTGTGTGTGTCAGTGTAGTGTATGAGTGAGTGAGTGAGTGTATATGTTTTAGTGCCTTCAGAAAGTATGCATACCCCTTGATTTATTCCATATTTTGTTGTGTTTCAGCCTGAAATCAGAATGGATTAAATATCTTTTTTTCTCACTCATCTACACACAATACCCCATAATGACAATAAGTTTTGCAAATCTACTGAAAATTGAATACAGAAATCTAATTTACATAAGTATTCACACCCCTTTGCCATGACACAACAAATTGAGCTCAGGTGCATCCAATTTAATTTGATCATCTCATTGAGATGTCACTACAACTTGTGGCCAATTCAATTGTTTGGGCATAATTTTGAATAAAGTAAACCAAATTTTATATAGTGCCTTCAGAAAGTTATTTGTTTTGTTACGAAATTATTCAAGCACTTTCAAGTTGATTGTCGATCATTGTTAAACAGCCATTTTCAAGTCTTTTCAACCCAATTTAAGTCATAACCGTAACAAGGCCACTCAGGAACATTCAATGTCGTCTTGGTAAGCAACTCCAGGGTATATTTGGCCTTGTGTTTTAAGTTATTATGCTGCTGAAAGGTGAATTTGTCTCCCAGTGTCTGTTGGAAAGCAAACTGAACCAACATTTCCCCTAGGATTTTACCTGTGGTAAGCTCTATTCCATTTATTTTTATCCCAAGAAAAACTCCCTAGTCCTTGCTGATGAAAAGCATACCCATAACATGATGCAGCTACCACCATGCTTGAAAACATGAAGAGTGGTACTCAGTGATATGTTGTGTTGGATTTGTCCCAAACATAACACTTTGTATTCAGGACAAAAATGTTCATTTCTTTGACACATTCTTTACAGTTACTTTAGTCCCTTATTGCAAACAGGCTGCATGTTTTGGAATATTTGAATTCAGTACAGGCTTCCTTTTTTCACTTTCTTCTTTATGTTAGTATTGTAGAGTAACTACAATGTTATTGATCCATCTTCGGTTATCTCAAATTACAGCCTTTAAACTCTGTAACTGTTTTAAAATCACCATTGGCCTCCTGGTGAACTCCCTGGGTGGTTTTCTTCCTCTCTGGCAACTGCTTTAGGAAGGCAGCCTGTATCTTTGTAGTGACTCGGTGTGTTGATACACCATCCAAAGTAACTTGATTTCTTGAATTGCATTGTTGGTTAAGGGCTTGTAAGTAAGCATTTCACGGTAAGGTCGTGAATACCTGTCGTATTCGGGGCATGTGACTAACATTTGATTTGATTTGAATTAATAACTGCACCATGCTCAAAATGATATTCAAGGTCTGCTTTTTTTAATGATTTTTTTCATCTACCAATAGGTGCCCTTCTTTGTGAACCATGGGAATATCTCCTTGGTCTTTGTGGTTGAATCTTTGCTTGAAATTCACTGCTCGACTGAGGGACCTTACAGTATGTGTGGGGTACAGAGATGGTGTAATTATTTAAAAATCAATGATAAACACTATTATTGCATACAGAGTGAGTCCATGCAATGTATTATGTGACTTGTTAAGCACATATTTACTCTTGAACTTATTTAGACTAGCCGTCACAAAAGGCTTGAATAGTTATTGACTGTAAACATTTCTAAAAACATAATTCCACTTTGACATTATGTGGTATTGTGTGTAGATCTCTGACACAATCTAAATGTAATCCATTTAAAATTCAGGCTGCAACACAACAAAATGTGGGAAAGGTCAAGGGGTGTGAGTAACTGTATCTAAAGTGGGTAGGGGTGAACACTTGAAATGCACTAATTTGAAATATGTAGTTAGGCTGTTATAAGGTATTCTATAAGCCAATGGTCATCTATAAGGCATTTATTCAGTGATTTCACTACTAGGACTACTAGGACCCTTATTTTAAGGGTCCGTAATAAACCATTTATAAAGCATTTATAAATTGTGTTCACCATTTATTAATCATTACTCCCACATTAATAAACAATTTACTAGTCCTTAGTAAAGTATTTTTGCAGTCCATTTTCTAAAGTGAGTGCTACTTATACTTTATAAATATTTTGAGTGACCACTGTAATTTCTCACGATAAGATTGACATGCCATTGGTAGACATTCCTGCAGTACCTGGTAAAAGAACAAAAACACAACGCAGGATGTTTAAAGAAATATATATACATGTGTGACAGCCAGAAAATATAAGTAGTTAGCTTTTCATAAGGTATTATGAGCTAGTGGTCATCTATTAAGCATTTATTCAGTAATATTTATTCTTTATCTAATAAATGTGTTTATTCATTCACAACTAGCATGTTGCTGGGCCCAGCACAGGCAGTGTGGTCCCCTGGTCATCTGGTACCAGTGCTGTGAGAAAGGATGCTAGGCTTAGCAGAGGTCAGTGCAGTTGAAGTTGGAAGAACACAGAGAGACACAGATGTACTGCCAGTTCCTTAATATGTTGGCTCTATATGTAATAGCAATTAACACTTAGGAGTGGCAGACAGACAGAGTGAAAATGAGAGCACAAGGAGAAGCAAAGACAGACGGGCGGAGTGACAGACAGACGGACGGAGTGACAGGGAGACAGAGTGACAGCAGAGAAGATGCAGAGACAGACTGCCAACATGGAGGCAACAGAGGCACAGTTATTGTGGTGAGATGAATATCCAGTGCTGCTTTACATGTTGTATTTTTCTTAAACATGAGCTGGTTAAAAAGTGCTGGTTAAAAAAGGAGGAAGACTATGTTTCACTGGTCACTGGTACAGTAAAAGTTGAGAAACACTGTACTATAGTTGCCTGTGTTATGTGTCAGTAGGGGGAGGGGAGGGGGGGGGGGTGCTGGTGTGGCTGGTGTGGCTGAAATGCCAGGGCAGAATATTTCTCCCAGTTCGCCCTTCACTGTGTTGCCTGGCCAAAACCGCTCTTCTGTATGGCATTGCTTTCACATGACTACAATAGAACATAACCCCATGACCTGGACTCATTCAAAGGCTTCATCAGCCTTTTTTTCATTCTAACCAGACTTAGGGAGCTGCATGGGAGGGAGCACGCTCATACAAAACATGGTTAGGATTTTGTATGAAATGCCACATCCTTTGCTAGAGTGGTGTTTGGTGAGGAGAAGGCATTGGAGTACTTTAGCAGATTGCACATTGAAACCCAGTAGGTGATATTGTTCTTCTAGCTCCTTGCCAATAAAACACAATATATTCATCTTTACTTATCAAATTTTTATGTCAGGTAATAAAGGCTAATTTGTGGTAGCTAAACCTAAAGCAACAACTATGTCATACATTTTTACACACAGCATATGATCTTATATTTTGTATTTTTTGTATTTTTTATATAGCCTACCTAAGTAAAAAAGCATGGCTAGGATCACATTTTATCTCCAAGAGCAATCACAATTGAGACGTGTTCAATACAATGAGAGCATTGCCTCCGGCACTTGGTTGTATTGTATTGATTTGGGGAAAATCAAGTGGCATCCATTGGGTGGGCTGGGGGAATGAAAAAGAAACATTCACTGACTCATAGGATATTCACTTTTAACAGCAAAAGAAGGAAAGGGAAATTCATTTAAAACCCCTTCTTCACCAGCAAAGAGGATTGTTCTTGAATTACCATCCCATGGGACATCTGTCCCCTATTTAGAGGAAATCCAACATCTATGTTACCACTGGAATGCTTAAACGTTTCCAAGCATCACGATCAAACAGTGTGTGAATTTCATTTCTATCATTGAACTGTAAAAATGACTTCAGATTGAAAGCTAGCTTTCATTTGCATACACTGTCAATGTATCAACAACCACCACACTGTCTACACTGGCAGCTGTTTTATTGAATGCTAATCCCTATTCCACAAGCTATGGATTACTTCTATGTGAGTAGGTGTTGTGTTTTAGTTGGAGTGCTTCAGCATACAATACCCGTATGTATTATAATGATGATATGGGTGGGTGCTACACATTGTATAGGATGAGGTGAGAAACACAATATACACAAAAGTATGTGGACACCCCTTCAAATTAGTGTATTTGGCTATTTCAGCCACACCCGTCGCTGACAGGTGTATAAAATCGAGCACACCGCCATGCAATCTCCATAGACAAACATTGGCAGTAGAATCCAGGCTGTATCACCACCTGGCCATGATTGGTAGTCCCATAGGGTGGCGCACAATTGGCCCAGTGTCGTCCGGGTTTGGCCGGTGTAGGACGTCATTGTAAATAAGAATTTGTTCTTAACTGACTTGCCTAGTTAAATAAAGGTTCAATTAAAAATTWAAAAAATAATAAAAATGGCCCATACTGAAGAGCTCAGTGATTTTCAATGTGGCACCCTCATAGGATGCCACCTTTCCAACAAGTCATTTCGTCAAATTTCTGCCATGCTAGAGCTGCCCTGGTCAACTGTACTGTAAGTGCTGTTATTGTGAAGTGGAAATGTCTAGGAGCAACAACGGCTCAGCCGTGAAGTGGTAGGCCACACAAGCTCACAGAACGGGACCGGCGAGTGCTGAACCGCGTAACGTGTAAAAATCGTCTGTCCTCGGTTGCAACACTCCCTACTGAGTTCCTCTGGAAGCAATGTCAGCACAAGGACTGTTCGTTGGGAGCTTCATGACATGGGTTTCCATGGCCAAGCAGCCGCACACAAGCCTAAAATCACCATGTGTAACGCCAAGCGCCAGCTGGAGTGGTTTAAAGCTCGCCGCCATTGGACTCTGGAGCAGTGGAAACATGTTCTTTGGAGTGATGAGTCACGCTTCACCATCTGGCAATCTGACGGACTAATCTTGGTTTTGCAGATGCCAGGAGAACGCTACCTGCCCCAATGCAAGTGCCAACTGTAAAGTTTGGTGGATGAGGCCCTTTCCTGTTTCAGCATGACAATGCCCCGGTGCACAAAGGGAGGTCCAGACAGAAATGGTTTGTCAAGGTCTGTGTGGAAGAACTAACTGGCCTGCACAGAGCCCTGACCTCAACTCCATCGAACACCTATGGGATCAATTGGAACACCGACTGCGAGCCAGACCTAATCGCCTAACATCAGTGCCCAACCTCACTAACGCTCTTGTGGCTGAATGGAAGCAAATCCCTGTAGCAATGTTCCAACATCTAGTAGAAGGCCTTCACAGAAGAGTGGAGGATGTTATAGCAGCAAAGGGGGGACCAACTCCGTATTAATGGCCATGATTTTGGAATGAGATGAGATGTTCAACGAGCAGGTGTCCACATACTCTTGGTCATGTAGCCTATACTAAAGCACTTTGAACACCTGAAAAACGACCACTGTCTGAAACGAATCCATTATGCCAATTATTGCCCTACTACTGGGGAGGATAGTGTGAGCCAGAAATGCCCATGATAATTAATGCAGAGTAAAGTAAACTCTGTTTAGTCATGCTAACACACTTTCTCAGGTGGTGAGCAACCCTTAATGACGAATAACACCGAACAGGAATTAAAGAGAGTGGAGGTTACAGTAGCGCAAGTCTATTTCTACCCTGCTAGGCATATCCAACTCAGATGTGTACCTCTGTTTACATATATTTAATCTACTTTACATAGTGACTGTAGCATTAAATGAAACCTTGGTTCGACACTTGAAGCCCACACACATTGCTGCAAGCGTAGGAGTGGGATCCGATGACAAATCCAGGATAAATCAGACTTAAAACTTTTATTAAAATCCAGTTGGTTATAAAAGTTTGGTATTCTTCATCTGCATTTAAACAGTCACATTTGTAAAGCAAGATTCAACTGTGTATGCGCATAGAATAAACTCTGTGCATGGAATTGTTTAGCGTTGCCATCCTTTAAATACAGCTTATTTTTACACTGCTGTGTTTCGACAGCTACTAGATAGATGAGGGGCTTTCCTTGTGCTGCATCCCTTCAATCTCTCGCTCTTCTCCAGAGCCACAAGAGAGGGTTTTCCGCTAATGATCCTTCACAAATTAAAAAGCTTCAGCTCTGAAACCAAATCCGTTCAATCTCCTATCCATCAGAGCTTGGCACATCAGTGGTCCATCTGTATTAAAAGCCCACTCCTTGATTTGGAAAAACAACAACACGGCAGCCCTGCCACTTGGTTTGTTAAAGAAGTTGTCCATTAAGTAATGGTTTTAAAACAATGATGATCATATTTTTTTTAAACTATGGCACTTATATACCAAATCCTAGACTGTTTTCTAATGAGAATCATGAACGTTGAGTTGTTGAAAATGTTATTTTCATTTTTTCCTCTTTTTTTCTGTAATACTATTAGCTATCTAGCAATTTTATGAAGTTGGCTTTCGCTTGCCCAGACAGGTTACCGATCTCCCAAAGCTAATAAGATGCCATTTCAGGCAATCAATCAAGCTAGAGTAGCGAGCTTGTCTAACTATCTTAGCTGGCATGCGTGCTGGCAAGGTTGATGGACTTTACAAAAGCAAGCAATTACTAAATGTACTGAATAAGACTCACGTTCCTTACAACGTTCCTTTCAATATTTTACCCAGAGTTTAGCAAAGATGCAGAGAATATTTCGTTTCTTACAAAAAATAAAACACCATTCAGGAGGACATAGACGCTCATCCAGAGGCGGCAATCCTAGTCGCTGGGGACTTTAATGCAGGGAAACTCAAATCAGTTTTACCTCATTTCTATCAGCATGTTATTTTTTTATTTATTTCACCTTTATTTAACCAGGTAGGCTAGTTGAGAACAAGTTCTCATTTACAACTGCGACCTGGCCAAGATAAAGCATAGCAGTGTGAACAGACAACAACACAGAGTTACACATGGAGTAAACAATAAACAAGTCAATAACACAGTAGGGGGGAAAAAGTGAGTCTATATACATTGTGTGCAAAAGGCATGAGGAGGTAGGCAATAAATAGGCCATAGGAGCGAATAATTACAATTTAGCAGATTAACACTGGAGTGATAAATCATCAGATGATCATGTGCAAGTAGAGATACTGGTGTGCAAAAGAGCAGAAAAGTAAATAAATAAAAACAGTAAGGGGATGAGGTAGGTAAATTGGGTGGGCTGTTTACAGATGGACTATGTATGTCAGGACCCGGTGCGAGAAACAGTCACTAATAATCGTCAGAACCCAGAAGATGAGGCAGACACAGCAGTACTAGAGATGGTGGTTTAATTAAAGAACAAAATCTTCAGGCAAAGAAACTAAATCCACAATGTCCAAAAATAAAGCCAAGAGGCACAAAATGGAAATCCTCCAAAATACAAAAGAAACTCCACAAAGTGGTAAAAAACAGCAGGGAAAAACAAACCTCAAAAGACTACTCAAATAATACACAAGAACTAAACCAGAGAACCTCTGGAAAATCCAACAAGAGAAATATCTGTATAAAACAAGGCTTGGGCTGGGGCTGGGTGCTAACTTACAAACACTGAGCAAGGAACTGAGGAACACACAGGGTTTAAATACTAACAAGGGAATGACCTACAGGTGCAAACAATAATTAGAGCAAGAAAAACAAAAGGTACAAAAAAGGTGCAATGGGGACATCTAGTGACCAAAACCCGAACAGTCTTGGCCAAAACCTGACAATGTACAGCTACAGCGATCGGTTAGCTGCTCAGATAGCAGATGTTTAAAGTTTGTGAGGGAAATAAAAGTCTCCAACTTCAGTGATTTTTGCAATTCGTTCCAGTCACAGGCAGCAGAGAACTGGAAGGAAAGGCGGCCAAATGAGGTGTTGGCTTTTGGGATGATCAGTGAGATATGCCTGCTGGAGAGCGTGCTACGGGTGGGTGTTGTTATTGTGACCAGTGAACTGAGATAAGGTGGAGCTTTACCTAGCATGGACTTATAGATGACCTGGAGCCAGTGGGTCTGGCGACGAATATGTAGCGAGGGCCAGCCGACTAGAGCATACAGGTCGCAGTGGTGGGTGGTATAAGGTGTTTTAGTAACAAAACGGATGGCACTATTATAAACTGCATCTAGTTTGCTGAGTAGAGTATTGGAAGCTATTTTGTAGATGACATCGCCGAAGTCGAGGATCGGTAGGATAGTCAGTTTTACTAGGGTAAGTTTGGCGGCGTGAGTGAAGGAGGCTTGGTTGCGAAATAGAAAGACGATTCTTGATTTGATTTTGGATTGGAGATGTTTAATATGAGTCTGGAAGGAGAGTTTRCAGTCTAGCCAGACACCTAGGTATTTATAGATGTCCACATATTCTAGGTCGGAACCGTCCAGGGTGGTGATGCTAGTCGGCCCGAGAATTGAACCCTGTGGTACCCCCATAGAGACTGCCAGAGGACCGGACAACATGCCCTCCGATTTGACACACTGAACTCTGTCTGCAAAGTAGTTGGTGAACCAGGCAAGGCAGTCATCAGAAAAACCGAGGCTACTGAGTCTGCCAATAAGAATATGGGGATTGACAGAGTCGAAAGCCTTGGCCAGGTCGATGAAGACGGCTGCACAGTACTGTCTTTTATCGATGGTGGTTATGATATCATTTAGTACCTTGAGCGTGGCTGAGGTGCACCCGTGACCGGCTCGGAAACCGGATTGCACAGCGGAGAAGGTACGGTGGGATTCGAGATGGTCAGTGATCTGTTTATTAACTTGGCTTTCGAAGACCTTAGATAGGCAGGGCAGGATGGATATAGGTCTGTAACAGTTTGGGTCCAGGGTGTCTCCCCCTTTGAAGAGGGGGATGACCGCGGCAGCTTTCCAATCCTTGGGGATCTCAGACGATATGAAAGAGAGGTTGAACAGGCTGGTAATAGGVGTTGCGACAATGGCGGCGGATAGTTTCAGAAATAGAGGGTCTAGATTGTCAAGCCCAGCTGATTTGTATGGGTCCAGGTTTTGCAGCTCTTTCAAAACATCTGCTATCTGGATTTGGGTAAAGGAGAAGCTGGGGAAAAGCCAGGTGGAAGGCATGGCCAGCCGTTGAGAAATGCTTGTTGAAGTTTTCGATTATCATGGATTTATCGGTGGTGACCGTATTACCTAGCCTCAGTGCAGTGGGCAGCTGGGAGGAGGTGCTCTTGTTCTCCATGGACTTTACAGTGTCCCAGAACTTTTTGGAGTTAGAGCTACAGGATGCAAATTTCTGCTTGAAAAAGCTAGCCTTTGCTTTCCTGACTGACTGCGTGTATTGGTTCCTGACTTCCCTGAACAGTTGCATATCGCGGGGACTATTCGATGCTATTGCAGTCCGCCACAGGATGTTTTTGTGCTGGTCGAGGGCAGTCAGGTCTGGAGTGAACCAAGGGCTATATCTGTTCTTAGTTCTGCATTTTTTGAACGGGGCATGCTTATCTAAGATGGTGAGGAAGTTACTTTTAAAGAATGACCAGGCATCCTCAACTGACGGGATGAGGTCAATATCCTTCCAGGATACCCGGGCCAGATCAATTAGAAAGGCCTGCTCGCAGAAGTGTTTTAGGGAGCGTTTTTGACAGTGATGAGGGGTGGTTGTTTGACCGCGGACTCGTAGCGGATACAGGCAATGAGGCAGTGATCGCTGAGATCCTGATTGAAGACAGCAGAGGTGTATTTGGAGGGCAAGTTGGTCAGGATAATGTCTATGAGGGTGCCCATGTTTACGGATTTAGGGTTGTACCTGGTGGGTTCCTTGATGATTTGTGTGAGATTGAGGGCATCTAGCTTAGATTGTAGGACTGCCGGGGTGTTAAGCATGTCCCAGTTTAGGTCACCTAACAGAACAAACTCTGAAGCTAGATGGGGGGCGATCAATTCACAAATGGTGTACAGGGCACAGCTGGGAGCTGAGGGGGGTCGGGATAATAGTGTTGATGTGAGCCATGACCAGCCTTTCAAAGCACTTCATGGCTACAGACGTGAGTGCTACGGGTCGGTAGTCATGTGCAATTAAATGTGCAACCAGAGGTAAAAAAAACTCTAGACCACCTTTACTCACAGAGACGCGTACAAATCTCTCCCTAACCCTCCATTTGGCAAACCTGACCATAATTATATCCTCCTGATTCCTGCTTACAAGCAAAAACTGAAGCAGGAAGCACCAGTGACTCGGTCAATAAGAAAGTGGTCAGATGAAGCAGATGCTAAGCTTCAGGACTGTTTTGCTAGCACATACTGGAATATGTTCTGGGATTCTTCCAAAGGCATCGAGGAGTACACCACATCAGTCACTGGCTTCATCAATAAGTGCATCAATGATGATGTCCCCACAGTGACCGTACATGCATAACCCAACCAGAAGCCATGGATTACAGGCAACATCCGCACTGAGCTAAAGGGTAGAGCTATCACTTTCAGGGAGCGGGACTCTAACCTGGAGCTTATAAGAAATTCCGCTATGGCCTCCGACAAACCATCAAACAAGCAAAGCATCAATACAGGACTAAGATTGAATCGTACTACACCGGCTCCGCCACTCGTGGGATGTGGCAGGGGTTGCAAACTATTACAGACTACAAAGGGAAGCACAGCCACGAGCTGACCAGTGACACGAACCTACCAGACGAGCTAAATTACTTCTATGCTCACTTCGAGGCAAGTAGCACTGAAACATGCTTGAGAGCATCAGCTGTTCCGGACGACTGTGTGATCACGCTCTCCGCAGCCGATGTGAGTAAGACCTTTAAACAGGTCAACATTCACAAAGCCGCAGGGCCAGACAGATTACCAGGACGTGTACTCCTAGCATTCACTGACCAACTGGCAAGTGACTTCACTGACATTTTCAACCTGTCCCTGACTGAGTCTGTAATACCAACATGTTTTCTAGCAGACCACCATAGTCCCTGTGCCCAAGAACGCTAAGGTAACCTGCCTAAATGACTACCGACCCGTAGCACTCACGTCTGTAGCCATGAAGTGCTTTGAAAGGCTGGTCATGGCTCACATCAACACTATTATCCCAGAAACCCTAGACCCACTCCAATTTGCTGTAGATCCACAGACGGGGCTGTAATGGAGCAGGTTGAGAGCTTCAAGTAAGGATGGTGTCCTTATCCCCAACAAACTATCATGGTCCAAACACACTAAGACAGTCATGATGAGGGCACGAAAAAGCCTATTTCCCCTCAGGAGACTGAAAAGATTTGGCATGGGTCCTCAGATCCTCAAAAGGTTCTACAGCTGCACCATCGAGAGCATCCTGACTGGTTGCATCACTGCCTGGTATGGCAACTGCTCGGCCTCTGACCGCAAGGAACTACAGAGGGTAGTGCGTATGGCCCAGTACATCACTGGGTTCAAGCTTCCTGCCATCCAGGACCTTTACATCAGGCAGTGTCAGAGGAAGGCCCCAAAAAATTGTCAAAGACTCCAGCCACCCTAGTCATAGACTGTTCTCTTTGCTACCGCACGGCAAGCTATACCGGAGCGCCAAGTCAAGGTCCCGAACAGCTAATCAAAGGGCTACCCAGACCCCTCTTTTACCCTGCTGCTACTCTGTTTATAATCTATGCATATTCACTTTAACTCTACCTACATGTACATATTACCTCAATTACCTCGACTAACCGGTGCCCCCGCACATTGACGCTGAATCGCTACTCCCTGTATATAGCCTCGCTTGTTATTTTACTGCTGCTGTTTAATTATTTGTTACTTTTTTTTTTTTTTTTTTTTTTACTTAATACTTCTTTCTTTTTTTCTTAACTTCTTAAAGCATTGTTGATAAGGGCTTGTAAGTAGCATTTCACTATAAGATCTACACCTGTTGTATTCGGCGCATGTGACAAATAAAATAGAATTTGATTTGATTTAGACAGGTCAAGAGTTATACTGAGATATGCAGAAAAATAAACATATTTTTGACCTAGAATTAAGCATAATGATTATGGCTCTAGATTTCAGTAAAAAGGTGTTTCAGGTGTTTGTAAAATGCAAAATTCTCCAACTAGCCCCCCTCCAGACCATCCTTTAACCATCCTCACATAATTTGTGCCCCCTAAGATGTTTGGGGTGCATGATGTCCGGGCTGAAGAACTGGAGAGACACTTAAATTCATAGATGGATCTATGTATCTAATGATGGGTATACATAATTAATTTAAAGTAACATATAATATAATAATACTGTATATATGCCATTTAGCAGACACTTTTATCCAAAGCGACTTACAGTCATGCATATAGTACAATCATCCAAAATGTCTGTGAATATGAAGGACATTGCATTGCATTTCATGTCTGAAATGTGCTGTATAAATAAAGCTCGATTTGATATGATATCATAGATTGGTTAAAACAGGGCTGGTATTCCTGTGTATTCTCTCTCTAACATGCTGTCTGACAACCAACAGCTGGAGCCTCACACACACGATCCATTTGAAGACAAAGAGATCAAAACGCCAATTGATCATTAACATGAACAGGCATGGTTGGAAATGCATGTCATCTTTGATTGATCACATTTACTGTGTGTATATGAGAGGCTATATTTATATACATATATATATATATATACACATACACTAGGGAGCAACCAAGATATTGACTGCATATGATGGCAGCAGTATATTGATGAAATGGCTTATTGCGTGGCCTATCATGCACAGGGATCTTTAGCTTAGCTTAGATCCCTAGCGCTGTATAATATTAAATTCCATTCTCTCTCGGTTTCGCTCTCTCCTCGACAGTGACATGGACAAAAGAAAAGATGATGATAGCCCTTCAAATTGCTTGCAGTGTTGATGTGGAGGCAGTAAATGGCAGCTACTGTCAGGCAGACAGGAGCAGGGACAGCTTTTCCCTGAGAGCATTTATCAAGGCTACACAGGCTGGTTTTCCAGCCTCTATGGTATTGGTCATGGAAGCTTGGGAGCAGGCAGGGGGATGCATAGCCCTTACACGACACTCCCTCACAAAACTGTCTTTCATCCTTTACTGCATATATCCAATGTGTGTGTTAGTTTTCACCTCTAGTGCAGTCAAAAGCCTAGCACCAAGCAAGGGATATCTTGTGAAGTAATATTTTATGCATCTACACCTCACCTGATCGAACAAAATTGGGCCCTTCGTCTCAATGCTAGCATACAGGGAAAAGGCATTACAAGTAAGGCTGTAGGAAAATACATATTTTCCTCAATATAATCCCACTAATTAGCCATCCAGACCAAAATCATTGATGAAGGATTGAAATAATATATATTTGAGTAACCTATATTATCTGGATCAGAGAAGGACATGCTGTGTATGTGAGCATAACTTCTGTCGCTAACATTGCTTTTCAAGAGGATGAGCAATCTGCTGATAATGTCATTTTAATGCCAACACTTGATACATGTCCCGAACAAAACCCGCCTTCGAGACAGAAACTCAGTTCCCTAATACCCAGGTATTAGAAAACATTGTACCATGAAACTTTTTCAAACCGTTAATCAGGCTAAAATTCTCTGGGACCCTGGTTTCAAGGTATATTGGGAGGTCATCTGAATATTCATAGCATTATTTCTAAGAGTGAACAGGTGCAACATTTATTGAATGACTCTAATCTACATTTTTTCCCTGTTTCTCTGAGACATGGTTGAAGAAATCTTCTCCTATTTCTGCTTTAATGTCCCTGGATATTCCATATTCAGGAGGGACAGGGAAGAGGGCAGAGGGGGTGGATTGCTTATGTACATGAAAGATTACTTTAAATACAATCGTATCATATGGAAACATGCCAATGACATTGAATGTATGGGGCTGAATGTCTTCCTCTCCCCTCGTATGTCTCTCACTATTATTGGATTATATCGACCACCAACATCGGATATCTCGTTTTATGACCATCTAAATTCCATGCTTAAAAGGATCGGCGTTCCGTCAACGGGACAGTTGTAAATCATGCAGCACGTAATGTCAAGATCACAGATTTTAGAGAGACAACAAAATGTCGGTACATATTGTAACGCTCGTCTTCCTCCTCGTCTGAAGAGGAGCATGGATCGGACCAAAACGCAGCGTGGGTTGAATACATATCTTTTAATTAAAGCAACGAAGACAAAAAACACACATGACAAAATAAAAAACAAATAAACGACGTGAACAAACGAACGAACGAAAACAGTACCGTGTGGCGCATAAACACAGACACGGCAACAATCACCCACAAACAAACAGTGAGAACAGCCTACCTTAATATGGTTCTCAATCAGAGGAAACGTAAAACACCTGCCCCTGATTGAGAACCATATCAGGCTAGTTGACAACCCAACATAGAAACACATAACATAGAATGCCCACCCAGCTCACGTCCTGACCAACTAAACACATACTAAACAAAGGAAATAAGGTCAGGAACGTGACACATATAAGTGTCTTATATTGGCTGAAAGCTTAAATTATTGTTAATATAACTGCACAGTCCAATTTACAGTAGCTATTACTGCAAAAAAAATGCCATGCTATTGTTTGAGGAGAGCTCCTAACAACAAAACACTTTTTCACTGTGATAGGTTAGATACATTCACCTCTGAAGGTGAAATGTGTACTTACATTCTGAAATCTTGCTCTGATTTATCATACAAAGGGTCCCAGAGATAACATGAAGTGTTGTTTTGTTAGATAAAATCATTTTTCATATCCTAAAAAGGTCCATATTACATGCACGATCGATTTTGGATTTCCACTCGTTCAATTTGCAAAGAAAGGAATCTGTGAGAATCTCACCCTAAACGCTGTTTCAACCAGTCAAATCATGTTTGTATGTATTCTTCAGAGATCCTAGAAGGTAGCAAGACTTCACTATATCATTAGGGGTGTAGTATATCCAATAGGACACCATATTTGGTCAGAGAGCGACGCCTTCATGGCACGCCGTTGATGCGGGCGGTCATCACTTGAACGACTGTATCTTTGCCAAATAAGCACCAATCGAGGTCAAACAAAGCTAGCTAGATAGCTAATGAGCTGGGCTTTACGGGAGTATCCGGAAACCATGTATATGTCATAAAAAGTAGCTTCTAACCTTGTACGACAGCATGCCTTTTCATTTTGGACAAAAATAATAAGGATATTCAGAGTTATGAAGTTATGAAAACTGGTTGTTTTGCAAATGTTGAACTTATAATATGGCTACTAATACTTGGAAAGCTAAATCAAAGTCCAAGTATACAGATTTGACAATATTCTTGCAGAAAAATGTAACATGAATGCAAATGTCTCCTTCACGATTTGCCCAAATGTACCTGTGGACTTCACACTAAAAGTATTGTAGTTCACTCATACTTCAAGTTATCCATCTGAAACTTTGCACATACACTGCTGCCATCTTGTGGACGCTATTGGAATTACAACCAGAGTGATGGCTAGAACTATGACCTTTCTGGGTTTCAATATATACTGGGAAAACAAAACTTGCAGGGAAAAACTCAAAGTGATCACAGATTATTTCAACCTGACTCAAATAATACAAGGTCCAACCAGAGTAACACAGTCATCCAAGACTCAAATTGATCTGGTGTTTACTAACAAACCTGATTGAATAATTATGTCCAGTAACTTACTAATTGGCATATCTGACCACAATATTACATTGGTGGTTAGAAAGCTCACTAAAAAGAGATTTAAGAACCATATTAATGTGCAACAGTACGATAAAAAAAATCCAGAAAAGTGAGCAGAGTAACTACGATGCACCTATAAGTCAAATTGACTGGTCTGAGCTGTTAAGCAATGACGACCCAGAGTCTGGATACAGAACATTTCTGTCAGCTATTGACAAAGTGGATACCTCTTTTAGTAGGAAATTTCAAAGCCAAGACGGAAAACCTCTCCACCATGGCTCAACGAGGACCTCTGGAGGCAGATGAGAGAACAGGATTTTTACTTGAAAACAGCCTTGACGTCTGGTAAGAATGGTGACAGATGTATATTTGCATCACTGAGAACTAAGGTGGTTAGGAATAAAAAAAAAAGCAAAAGCAGAGTTCTTTCTTAGAGTGATCAATGAAGCAAAAGGAAATGGCAAAGTGGGAAAATTTCAGACTAACAGGGAGAGGAGCTGAAAAGTCCAAAGACCATCCTGAATTAAAGGTTAATGGGATTCTAATTCAAGACTCCAATTTCATATCCACCACCTTTAACATTTTTTTGTTGACTCTGCCAGGGAACTGGCTCAAAGATTTTCAACCAAGACCACAGTTCTCACTCCCATAGATAGTAATAATAAACCATTATTCACAATTCCTGAAATTTCAGCGTCAGCAGTGGACAGTATTATTAGCTTCTCCAGGAGCTCTAAAACAGAATATGTATTTGGTCTAAACACTGTATTCCCGAAGAGACACAAATATTCTCTGATTGCCCCTATTGTACATCTAGTTAATCTGTCCATCAAATATGGGTTCTTCCCCAATGCTTGGAAGTCTGCTGCAGTGATACCTGTTTTAAAATCTGGTGACCCAACACTGGTCTGAAAATTACAGACCTATAAGCATTCTTCCAGTGCTAGCAAAAGCAGTTGCAAGATGGGTGCTGATCATCTGACTGATCACCTCATTCAGGGAAATTCCATACATCAAATGCAATTTTGGATTCAGAACCGAAACAGCCAATTGCTATTTTCGAGTGCATTAAATCTAAACTGGACATAGGTGGTGAAGTCGGCGCATCTTTTTGGATCTTGGAAAGGCCTTTGATACAGTGAATCATGAGGCTCTTCCTATCCAAACTATCCTCCCTTAATGTGTCCACTTAAGTCATTAGTTGGATGTATTCAATCAATCAAGTTTATTTTATATAGCCCTTCGTACATCAGCTAATATCTCGAAGTGCTGTACAGAAACCCAGCCTAAAACCCCAAACAGCAAGCAATGCAGGTGTAGAAGCACGGTGGCTAGGAAAAACTCCCTAGAAAGGCCAAAACCTAGAAGAAACCTAGAGAGGAACCAGGCTATGAGGGGTGGCCAGTCCTCTTCTGGCTGTGCCGGGTGGAGATTATAACAGAACATGGCCAAGATGTTCAAAATGTTCATAAATGACAAGCATGGTCAAATAATAATCAGGAATAAATGTCAGTTGGCTTTTCATAGCCGATCATTAAGAGTTGAAAACAGCAGGTCTGGGACAGGTAGGGGTTCCATAACCGCAGGCAGAACAGTTGAAACTGGGACAGCAGCAAGGCCAGGTGGACTGGGGACAGCAAGGAGTCATCATGCCCAGTAGTCCTGACGTATTGGTCCTAGGGCTCAGGTCCTCCGAGAGAGAGAAAGAAAGAGAGAAGGAGAGAATTAGAGAGAGCATACTTAAATTCACACAGGACACTGGATAAGACAGGAGAAGTACTCCAGATATAACCAACTGGCCCTAGCCCCCCGACACAAACTACTGCAGCATAAATACTGGAGGCTGAGACAGGAGGGGTCAGGAGACACTGTGGCCCCATCCGATGATACCCCCGGACAGGGCCAAACAGGAAGGATATAACCCCACCCACTTTGCCAAAGCACAGCCCCCGCACCACTAGAGGGATATCTTCAACCACAACTTACAATCCTGAGACAAGGCCGAGTATAGCCCCCAAAGATCTCCACCACAGCACAAACCAAGAAGGGGGGCGCCAACCCAGACAGGAAGATCACGTCAGTAACTCAACCCACTCAAGTGACGCACCCCTCCTAGGGACGGCATGAAAGAGCACCAGTAAGCCAGTGACTCAGCCCCTGTAATAGGGTTAGAGGTAGAGATCCCAGTGGAGGGGAACCGGCCAGGCAGAGACAGCAAGGGCGGTTCGTTGCTCCAGAGCCTTTCCGTTCACCTTCACACTCCTGGGCCAGACTACACTCAATCATATGACCTACTGAAGAGATAAGTCTTCAGTAAAGACTTAAAGGTTGAGACCGAGTCTGCTCTCTCACATGGGTAGCAGACCATTCCATAAAAATGGAGATCTATAGGAGAAAGCCCTGCCTCCAGCTGTTTGCTTAGAAATTCTAGGGACAATTAGGAGGCCTGCGTCTTGTGACCGTAGCGTACGTGTAGGTATGTACGGCAGGACCAACTCGGAAAGATAGGTAGGAGCAAGCCCATGTAACGCTTATAGGTTAACAGTAAAACCTTGAAATCAGCCCTTGCCTTAACAGGAAGCCAGTGTAGGGAAGCTAGCACTGGAGTAATATGATCAAATTTCTTGGTTCTAGTCAGGATTTTAGCAGCCGTATTTAGCACTAACTGAAGTTTATTTAGTGCTTTATCCGGGTAGCCGGAAAGTAGAGCATTGCAGTAGTCTAACCTAGAAGTAACAAATGCATGGATTAATTTTTCTGCATCATTTTTGGACAAAAATTTCTGATTTTTGCAATGTTACGTAGATGGAAAAAAGCTGTCCTTGAAACAGTCTTGATATGTTCGTCAAAAGAGAGATCAGGTCAAGAGTAACGCCGAGGTCCTTCACAGTTTTATTTGAGACGACTTTACAACCATCAAGATTAATTGTCAGATTTAACAGAAGATCTCTTTGTTTCTTGGACCTAGAACAAGCATCTCTGTTTTGTCCGAGTTTAAAAGTAGAACGTTTTCAGCCATCCACTTCCTTATGTCTGAAACACAGGCTTCTAGCGAGGGCAATTTTGGGCTTCACCATGTTTCATTGAAATGTACAGCTGTGTGTCATCCGCATAGCAGTAAAAGTTAACATTATGTTTTCGAATAACATCCCCAGAAGGGAAATATATAAGTAAAAACAATGGTCCTAAAACGGAACCTTGAGGAACACCGAAATGTACAGTTGATTTGTCAGAGGACAAACCATTCACAGAGACAAACTGATATCTTTCCGACAGATAAGATCTAAACCAGCCAGAACTTGTCCGTGTAGACCAATTTGGGTTTCCAGTCTCTCCAAAAGAATGTGGTGATCGATGGTGTCAAAGGCAGCACTAAGGTCTAGTAGCACGAGGACAGATGCAGAGCCTCGGTCTGACGCCATAAAAGGTAATTTACCACCCTTCACAAGTGCAGTCTCAGTGCTATGATGGGTCTAAAACCAGACTGAACATTTCGTATCATCATGTTTTCTTCAGGAAGGCAGTGAGTTGCTGCGCAACAGCTTTTTCAAAAAATTTTGAGAGGAATGGAAGATTCGATATAGGCCGATAGTTTTTATATTTTCCGTGAGTTTGGTACACATCCGGTGGATAGAGAGCCGTTTATTATGTTCAACATAGGAGGCCAAGCACAGGAAGCAGCTCTTTCAGTAGTTAGTAGGAATAGGATCCAGTATGCAGCTTGAAGGTTTAGAGGCCATGATTATTTTCATCATTGTTTCAAGAGATATAGTACAAAACACTTAAGTGTCTCTCCGATCCCAGGCCCTGGCAGAGCTGTGCAGATCCAGGACAGCTAAGCCCTGGAGGAATACGCAGATTTAAAGAGGACTGAGAGTCCGTAATTTGCTTTCTAATGATCATGATCTTTTCCTCAAAGAAGTTCATGAATTTATTACTGCTGAAGTGAAAGCCATCCTCTCTTGGGGAATGCTGCTTTTTAGTTAGCTTTGCAACAGTATCAAAAATTAATTTTGGATTGTTCTTATTTTCCTCAATTAAGTTGGAAAAGTAGGATGATCGAGCAGCAGTGAGGGCTCTTCGRTACTGCACGGTACTGTCTTTCCAASCTAGTCGGAAGACTTCCAGTTTGGTGTGGCGCCATTTCCGTTCCAATTTTCTGGAAGCTTGCTTCARAGCTCGGGTATTTTCTGTATACCAGGGAGCTAGTTTCTTATGACAAATGTTTTTCGTTTTTAGGGGTGCAACTGCATCTAGGGTATTGCGCAAGGTTAAATTGAGTTCCTCAGTTAGGTGGTTAACTGATTTTTGTCCTCTGACGTCCTTGGGTAGGCAGAAGGAGTCTGGAAGGGCATCAAGGAATTTTTGTGTTGTCTGGGAATTTATAACACGACTTTTGATGCTCCTTGGTTGGAGTCTGAGCAGATTATTTGTTGCGATTGCAAACGTAATAAAATGGTGGTCCGATAGTCCAGGATTATGAGGAAAAACATTAAGATCTACAACATTTATTCCATGGGACAAAACTAGGTCCAGAGTATGACTGTGGCAGTGAGTAGGTCCAGAGACATGTTGGACAAAACCCACTGAGTCGATGATGGCTCCGAAAGCCTTTTGGAGTGGGTCTGTGGACTTTTCCATATGAATATTAAAATTACCAAAAATTAGAATATTATCTGCTTTGACTACAAGGTCCGATAGGAATTCAGGGAACTCAGAGAGGAACGCTGTATATGGCCCAGGAGGCCTGTAAACAGTAGCTATAAAAAGTGATTGAGTAGGCTGCATAGATTTCATGACTAGAAGCTCAAAAGACGAAAACGTCATTTTCTTTTTTGTAAATTGAAATTTGCTATCGTAAATGTTAGCAACACCTCCGCCTTTGCGGGATGCACGGGGGATATGGTCACTAATGTAACCAGGAGGTGAGGCCTTATTTAACACAGTAAATTCATCAGGCTTAAGCCATGTTTCAGTCAGGCCAATCACATCAAGATTGTGATAAGGCCTCAATCTGCGTTCATTGACTATAACTGCCTTTGAAGTGAGGGATCTAACATTAAGTAACCCTATTTTGAGATGTGAGGTATCACGATCTCTTTCAATAATGGCAGGAATGGAGGAGGTCTTTATCCTAATGAGATTGCTAAGGCAAACACCACCATGTTTAGTTTTGCCCAACCTAGGTCTAGGCACAGACACAGTCTCAATGGGGATGGCTGAGCTGACTACACTGACTATGCTAGTGGCATACTCCACTAAGCTGGCAGGTTGGCTAACAGCCTGCTGCCTGGCCTGCACCCTATTTCATTGTGGACAAACAGAAGTCAAAGGGTTTGTTTGGGGGACACTCAGTCGGACTCTCTTTACTATAACATTGGGGTCCCACAAGGGTCAATATTAGGCCCCCTTCTGTTTACCATCTACTGTATATAAATGATCACCCACTTGCTTGCCCACAAGTTAACATGCTGACAATGCTAACAATACAGTTCTGTATGTCCCCTCAAAAAATAGACAATTGGTTATTAATAAGTTAACTGAAGCTATGGTACATGTTTCTAAATGGATGACTAATTCTTGCCTGCATTTAAATATACACAATACTGTTAGTATGTACTTCTCTAAGAAATCCATTGATTCTTCCCAACGAGCTGTTCTTGTTCATGGGGAGAATCTGAAAGTTGTGTCTAACTTCAGGTATCTTGGTGTCATTTTGGACTCCAACTTGACATTTAAAAAACATGTGAAGAAGATGGTCAATACAGTTAAGTTTGGATTATCCAACTTTAGGTTTCTAAGACCTTTCCTTCCCCTGGAGGCCGACAAACTATATATGCATGCTGTGATCTTCTCACATCTGAGATATTCCCTCACATGCTGGTCACAAGCAGGAGCTACTATTCTGAAACCAATTGAATCACTTTACAAACAAAGACTTAAGATTTTTGATAACAAACCAAACAGTTACCACCATTACATCATTTACAAACATCATTTATTTAGTCTGGATAGTTTAAAGCAGTGTGTACTGTAGATGCAAGCCTTGTCTTTAAGATCCTGCATGGTCTGCCCCTCCACCCCTATGCCGGCATATTATGCTCAAGGAAAACACCTTCAGGATAACAAGGGCAGTAACTAGAGGGGACTGCGTTGTCTCTTTTCGACACGGTAACATGGGCCAATCGGTCTTCTCTGTTAGAGCTACAATATATTGGAATACAATGCCCATGGACTTGAGAAGCTGCACTGATTATTGTACTTTTACATTTGAATTGAAAACATGGCTAAAATCTATCCAAACCTGTACACACGAGTTATCTGTGGTTCCTCATATGTAAGACGACAGTAATGATAGTGTTGTTGTTGTCGTTAGAATTATATGTTATATTATTGGATGTAATATATTTGTATTTTGTATTGTTTTAGTGAGTAGTTGTATTGTGGTTGTGTCCTTAGCTGCCTTGGGACTACGGGTGCAAATGATCTTTTGGCTAAACCCGGCACATTTACATGGATGTTGCATTATTGTAATATTGATGTTGATTAATGTGCATTGTCCCCTATAAATAAATAAAACAAACTCACTTGTCTGTGCTGACATGGGCAGATCGTGAGCTGATAGCGTGTTTGTGAATGTTAACAGAATTATTTGTGGCTCAATAGTTGCACTATGATGGAATACTTTAGTATTTGTATGAGAATACAATGTATGTATGAGTAAAGCCGGGGCTGCCGTCAAATCCTTCCAGCCTGTGCATTTAATCAATGTCATCTGTTGCCTGAGTAATGTTTTAGGTGTGTGCATTGCCATTACGAATAAAAAAACATCATACTTATCCCAAATGTCATTCTCCTCTACTTAGTCTAAATCAAGGATAAGACCGCATGAGGTATTTAAAGCTTATTAAGGCAACTCTTGAGATTCAGATCAGCCTAGATGGAAGATTGAAGCTCCAGTCGATGATGAATCAATCAGTGTACAATTAAAATGTACTATTTATAGCGCACCTTGTGGGCGTGGGAAAAATCCCCATAATCTTGACTTGAATGGCCTACTACATCTGCAATGTTCCCCATGTTAATAACATTAATATGACAAAATACTCTAAATGTCCTGTTTTTGTATAACAGGACAATTAGTCATAGCACGACTCCTATAGGGGTGTCTCTAATGTTTCTCTCTATTCATCGAGCCAGAATCAAAGCAAGGACAGTTTCCACTGACCATGTCCCCTTACTAAATTAACATTGCCACCTGCTGCCAGATGCTATTCATTCAGGTTTGGCAACAAAATAATAGCTTTTTGATTCATCTACAGAGAGATGTAGCAATCGGCAGACTAACTCTCTATCCCCATCATCCATGAATTAACTCCACAGGCTTATTCACTGGATAAAATGTCAAGCCAGTAACTCTGCTAATGCTAATGTAAATCCTATTAGTGGAGTCCGGAATTACTGGTTACGTTGATAAAGATGAGCAAAAAAGACTGTATGAATTAAATAATTCAAATACTGAGCTATATTGTTAGCTTAAAAAAACTATTTATACTAATACAATTGCTCAGAGAAATATTATTTTTTACAAATATATATTTTTGAAATCAAAAAATGATGAGGGTCAAAATGATTGGATCCTCTGGTTTCAATATTCCAGAATCCTCCCCCTGCGAGAATAACGAGACTGAGCCTTTTTATCAACTGTTTTTATGAGATTGGAGAACACATTGGGAGGGATGTGTTCTTTCAATTCAAACCACATGTTTTCAATGGGGTTGGAGTCCAGAGACTGAGATGACCATTGCAAAATGTTGATTTTGTAGTCAATTTTTCTGTGCTTGGGGTTATTGTCTTGCTGGACAATTCACCTGTGCCAAGTTTGAGCCTCCTGGCAGAGGCAACCAGGTTTTGGGCTAAAATGTCCAGATACTTGGTAAAGTTAATGATGCCATTGACCTTAACAATGGCCATAGGACCAGTGGAAGCCAAGTAGCCCCATAACATCAAAGATCCACCATCATATTTTACAGTAGGTGTGAGGACCTCTATTTTCTTGTCATATGATCATAGCACCGATTCCAATTCAAGTGCCAATGCTGTTTAGCAAACTCCAGGCAGTACTATTGTCAGAGGAAAATAGAGCTCGTTGACCATGCACACCAATGGTGGGTTTGGCCTTCGAAAGAATAATGCATATGCAGAAAATACCTCATACCTACTGTAAAATATACTGGTGGATCTTTGATGTTATGGGGCTATTTTACTTCCACTGGTCCTGGGGCTCTTGTTAAAGGGATAGTGTGAGATTTTGAGATTTAGTTTGTTTTTCTACTTATCCAGGGAAGATCTCAATTACATACTACTCGCTTCCTTTCTCCTCATCTCCTTCTCAAAACCCATTGGATGAGAAAGACAGAAGTCTCTCCCCTCTGACAATTGAGATTCTCCCCCATTTACCCTAAGCACACATTAAAATCCACAAAGAAATTGATCATTTAGGCTGGGTTTCTGTACAGCACTTTGTGACATCAGCTGATGTAAGAAGGACTTTATAAATACATTTTATTGATAATTGACAACAAAATCAACATTTTGCAATGGCCATCTCAGTCTACGGACTTGAACCCCATTGAAAACCTGTGGTTGGAATTTAGATTTGGTTTTTTTTCTCTGAGTAATTGTATTAGTTGCATATAGCTCAGTATTTGTATTGTACTTCTTTTAGTCTGTTTTGCTCATCTTTATCAAGGAATCCAATAATTGCGGACCCCACTGTACGTCTGTAGAAAGAATGGTAATCATTTAGCAAAACCACCCCAAGATTTATGAGTAGTACATATCATAGTAATTAGCATAAAACACTGCACTGTAACATGTTTCAATGTTAATATAATATGTACCTGTAGGAGAGTTGGGGTTGGAGTGGGTGACTGAGAATGGCAGGCTACTTACAGCAGAGGAGTGCGTGTGTGTGTCTTACGTCTTGTGTGGAAGACAGAATTGTATTGAGATCCTGTCAGTATGTACTGGGCGGATGTACAGTGAAGAAGCAGGATAGCTCTGAGGCTCACTAGAGAGCTTGTTAAAGAGGCATCTCTCAGAAGAAGACAGCATTGAAGCCTCACTTCACTGTCTTTCTAAAGGAGGGGTCCAGCAAAACACAGAGATCTGCCCAAATGCACCCAACACAATGAAGGCAGGTGTAAACTAAGGTCAAACAGATGAAACCATATGGCCTCAAGCAACACCAAAAATGTTTTCCTGAACAGAGTAACTACATCCAAAATGATTAGTTGTGTTCCAAACTGTCCTCAGTGAGGTTACAGCACCTGGAATGTGAAAAGAGAGAAAAGCAGTGTAGCAACAAGACTGAGATTTGGGGTGAAACGTCTAATAGTACCTCTTCCTAAATAATATTACTGTAGATTTCCTTTACTGTAGTTATTTTCAAATGGTTTTAAAGTACTGTAGTTGTTAGACAAGCCCACAACCCTGATGTAAACAACACCATACTCTAGCTCTAAACCACTGAGCCATTGGAACTACAGTAAGTAATGTAGCTAGCTAAAAGAGTGACTTTTGTAATTGGGATGGGGAATAAGGGAAATGATCCCATGAGTGGATGTCACAGGATGTAGCTGAGACAATGTTTACTGGGGCTTTTAGATGGAATTTCTCATGCATTTTAACACACCCATTACAGGGTGAAGTGGGCATAATTAGTTAACTCAAGTCTGTGGCTGCAGCCCGATGACAGTTACGCCACACCAAAGGACTGTGTAATTGGAAAAAAACTCCCCTGGACGGTCAGTATAAAAACACTGTTTTAAACACCATTGATTGGAGAAGGGTGATCTTAAAGTAACTGTCCAGTGAACATATTACTTTTAGAAGTTAAGGTCTTTACTCATACACAAATAATGTTTTGGACACATCCTATACTCCAGCAGAGGCTCCTCAGAGGAGGAAGGGGAGAACCATCATCCTCCGTGAATTTCAAAATCCTTTTAGATAAAAACATACTAAGTATATTCACGTTGCCAAATAATTGATTAAAACAAACTGTTTTTCAATGAAGGTCTACAATTGCCTCAACAGCACTCTGTAGGGTAGCACCATCGTGTAGCCGGAGGACAGCTAGTTTCCGTCCTCTTCTGGGTACATTGACTACAATACAAAACCTAGGAGGCTCATGGTTCTCACCCCTTCCATAGACTTACGCAGTAATTATGACAACTTACGGAGGACGTCCTGCAACCTATCAGAGATCTTGCAGCATGAACTGACATGTTGTCCACCCAATCAAAGGATCAGAGAATGAATCCAGTTTTGAAAGCATAAGCTACAGCTAGCAAGCAGTGCAGTGCATGAAATGGGGTGAGTAGTTGACTCAAAGAGAGAGAAATATAATAGTTGAACAGTTTTGAACAAATTCATTTATTTAAAAATGAAGAAGTGAGAGAGAGAGCTATGTTTTTTTAAAACCTTCACTTAGTTAGCGAAAGCAGCTAGCTAGTTTAGCCTACTGAAACACCCAGCTCAAACAGAGAGGGATGCTATGTTAGCTAGCTGGTTATGGCTATCCAACAGAGGACCTCTTCCAAGTCAAGGTAAGCTTTTGGTTTTATTAATTTATTGCCACTGGCCACTCTGGTGTAACTGCTAAACTGCTTGCTGACAGTACACTCTACTGTATGATTGGAGCGGGTTTACTAACACGTTAGTTCTAGTGTCTATGTTGACTATATGCCATAGGTTTCATGCATTTATACCATTTCACCTATTCCGCTCCAGACATTACTATGAACCTGTACTCCCCAATTAAGGTACCACCAACCTCCTATGGACCCCACTATGGAAAGGGGAGACTCTCGTGAAAATTATGATGTTCTCCGTTTTGCTTTACGATCCCCATAAGTGTCACGAGACTCATCTGAAAGTAACTCATACACACGGATGGATGTATGGAGGTAGTTTTGTGCAAACAAAAATTAGGGATTAAATATGTCTCCAAAAAAACACAACAATTTCCTGAGCTTCCTTATATCTCCTAGATATAGGACAGACACTTCAAAAACTTATTCCTTATGATACTGTCTTTTTTGCCTGTCTTTTTTTCCTTTTATGATTGTGCTATTCAATGTATTTCTATGGGCTATAGTAGTAAAGGCTAAATTCAACATTTCATCAAATACATGTCATATTTTTATTTTTATACCTACATTTGGAGGACTAGCTAAAGGATCCATGGTATGGCCATCTTAAAACGTCCATGGTCTGTCCCCAAGAAAGCTAAGGTAACTGAGCTGAACGACTATCGCCCCGTAGCACTCACTTCCGTCATCAAGTGCTTTGAGAGACAAGTCAAGGATCATATCACCTCCACCGTACCTGACACCCTAGACCCACTCCAATTTGCTTACCGCCCCAATAGGTCCACAGACGACGCAATCGCAATCACACTGCCCTAACCCATCTGGACAAGAGGAATACCTACTGTGTGTAAGAATGCTGTTCATCAACTACAGCTCAGCATTTAACACCATAGTACCATCCAAACTCGTCATTAAGCTCGAGGGTCTCGACCCCGCCCTGTGCAACTGGGTCCTGGACTTCCTGACGGGCCGCCCCCAGGTGGTGAGGGTAGGAAACAACATCTCCTCCCTGCTGATCCTCAACACTGGGGCCCCACAAGGGTGCGTTCTCAGCCCTCTCCTGTACTACCTGTTCACCCATGACTGCGTGGCCATGCACGCCTCCAACTCAATAATCAAGTTTGCAGACGACACTCCTGTACAGTGGTAGGCTTGATTACCAACAACGACGAGACGGCCTACAGGGCGGAGGTGAGGGCCCTCGGAGTGTGGTGTTAGGAAAATAACCTCACACTCAATGTCAACAAAACAAAGGAGATGATCGTGGACTTCAGGAAACAGCAGAGGGAGCAACCCCCTATCCACATCGACGGGACAGTAGTGGAGAAGGTGGAACGTTTTAAGTTCCTCGGTGTACACATCACGGACAAACTGAATTGGTCCACCCACACAGACAGCGTAGTGAAGAAGGCGCAACAGCGCCTCTTCAACCTCAGGAGGCTGAAGAAATTTGGCTTGTCACCAAAAACATTCAAACTTTTACAGATGCACAATCGAGAGCATCCTGTCGGGCTGTATCACCGCTTGGTATGGCAACTGCTCCGCCCACAACCGTAAGGCTCTCCAGAGGGTAGTGAGATCTGCACAACGCACCAGGGGCACCAGGGGCAAACTACCTGCCCTCCGATGTCACAGGAAGGCCAAAAAGATCATCAAGGACAACAACCACCCGAGCCACTGCCTGTTCACCCCGCTATCATCCAGAAGGCGAGGTCAGTACAGGTGTATCAAAGCTGGGGCCGAGAGACTGAAAAACAGCTTCTATCTCAAGGCCATCACTGTTAATAAACAGGCATCACTAACATTTAGTGGCTGCTGCCAGCATACTGACTCAAATCTCTAGCCACTTTAATAATTTAAAAATGGATGTAATAAATGTATCACTAGTCACTTTAAACAATGCCACTTTATATAATATTTACATACCCTACATTACTCATCTCATATGTATATACTGTACTCTATACCATCTACTGCATCTTGCCTATGCTGTTCGGCCATCGCTCATCCTTATATTTATATGTACATATTTGTATTGATTCCTTTACACTTGTGTGTAAAAGGTAGTTAGGAAATTGTTAGATTACTTGTTAGATATTACTGCATGGTCGGAACTAGAAGCACAAGAATTTCGCTACACTCGCATTAACATCTGCTAACCATGTGTATGTGACCAATAAAATTTGATTTGGTATGACCAGCCCCCCCCCCCCCCCCCCCCCCCCCCACACACACACACACAGCTTAGACTTTTAGAGGTTAAGCGGGATGAAAAGTCACCTTTTATTTTAATATTGCGCTTGATGTCTGTGTAGTAGCTAATTGGTTTCTCCCACTGCCAGGAATTCATTTTGGAGAGGGACCTTTGAAGTAACCCCAGTGAAGCCTTTGTTTGCCTTTTGTATTCTTCTATGGCAGATTTATGAATTCCCCTGTGGCCCCTTAATGAATGACTTCCAGTGCAGATTTAAAGCATTACATCAGCTTGGGGAGGAAATTCTCTCATTACTACAATGTACTAACACTCAGGGACAGAGGAAACAAGCTACTGCAGCTCCTAGTAAAGCATATCTACAGTTGAAGTCGGAAGTTTACATACACTTAGGTTGGAGTCATTAAAGTTCGATATTTAAACACTACAAATGTCTTGTTAACGAACTATATTTTTTGCAAGTTGGTTAGGACATCTACTTTGTGCATGACACAAGTAACAGATTATTTCACTTATAATTCACGGAATAACAAATCCAGTGGGTCAGAAGTTTACATACACTAAGTTGACACTGCTTTTAAACAGTTTAGAAAATTCCAGAAAAGGATGTCATGGCTTTAGAAGCTTCTGATAGGCTAATTGACATAATTTTAGTAAGTTGGAGGTGTACCTGTGGATGGATTTCAAGGCCTACCTTCAAACTCAGTGTCTCTTTGCTTGACATCATGGGAAAATCAAAAGAAACAAGTCCTCAGGAAAAAAATTGTAGACCTCCACAAGTCTGGTTCATCCTTGGGAGCAATTTCCAAATGCCTGAAGGTACCACGTTCATCTGTACAAACAATAGTACGCAAGTATAAACACCATGGAACCACGCAGCCGTCATCCCGCTCAGGAAGGAGACGCGTTCTGTCTCCTCGAAATTAATGTACCTTGGTGCGAAAAGCGCAAATCAATCCCAGAACAACAGCAAAAAACCTTGTGAAGATGGTGGAGGAAACGGGTACAAAATAATCTATATCCACAGTAAAACGAGTCCTATATCGACATAACCTGAAAGGCCGCTCAGCAAGGAAGAAGCCACTGCTCCAAAACCGCCATAAAAAACCCAGACTACGGTTTGCAACTGCACATGGGGACAAAGATGTACTTTTTTGGAGTGTCCTCTGGTGTGATGAAACAAAAATAGAACTGTTTGACCATAATGACCATCGATATGTTTGGAGAAAAAAGGGGGATGCTTGCAAACTAAAGAACACCATCCCAACTGTGAAGCAAGGGGGTGGCAGCATCATGTTGTGGGGCTGCTTTGCTGCAGGAGGGACTGGTGCACTTAACAAAATAGATGGCATCATGAGAAGGTAAGTTGGAGGTGTGGATATATTGAAGCAACATCTCAAGACATCAATCAGGAAGTTTAAGCTTGGTCACAAATGGGTCTTCCAAATGGACAATGACCCCAAGCATACTTCCAAAATTGTGGCAAATGGCTTAAGGACAACAAAGTCAAGGTATTGGAGTGGCCATCTCAAATCCTTGACCTCAATCCTATGGAAAATTTGTGGGCAGAACTGAAAAAGTGTGTGCGAGCAAGGAGGCCTACAAACCTGACTCAGTTACACCAGCTCTGTCAGGAGGAATGGGCCAAAATTCACCCAACTTATTGTGGGAAGCTTGTGGAATGCTCCCCGAAACGTTTGACCCAAGTTAATTTAAAGGCAATGCTACCAAATACTAATTGAGTGTATGTAAACTTCTGGCCCACTGGGAATGTGATGAAAGAAATAAAAGAGGAATAAATCCTTCTCTCTACTATTACTGACATTTCACATTCTTAAAATAAAGTGGTGATCCTAACTGACCTAAGACTGGGAATTTTTACTCGGATTAAATGTCAGGAATTGTGAAACTGAGTTTGAATGTATTTGGCTAAGGTGTATGTAAACTTCTGATTTCAACTGTACATGTGCAGCAATAGTAATCATTTTACTTGTATTTGGGTTGACGTTTGGGTTGTAGTGCTGTTTAAACTAACATTATTCAAAGGCCACACGGAAACTTGGAATAACCTATACATGGTTGGTAAAATGAGAATTTGTAGAAGGCTTCCATCTATATTTTGAAATGGCGAATGTTGATTCCGGGAAGCTGAAATCACGGAAAAGGGAACAAACTACTTTATCTGTTAGTTAACTTCAAAGAACTCCATAGAATATCAACAGTGACAAAGGTTGGCTGCTATTTAAGTGATAGTTTGATTTTCAAATCCTTGTATTGGTGCGTGGCAAGCAACTTTTATGGAGAGACCGCCCAGAGTTTTCCATTCCATTTGAGAAAGTAAATGATAGCTGCGTACTAAGTCCTGCAACCCCCAGCACATGACACAATCAACAGCACAAAACCAAAGATAGATATTTTTAAAGAAATGTATCTTGTGTCATCGTGTTGACTATAAACTTTTATACCACCACCAATCGGAGGTAAAATGGATGTGTAATTATATGTGATCAAAACATCAGCTTGTGTAATGTAGTAACACATACTGTCCACATCATTGAAAGTAGCATAATATACACTACCGTTCAAAAGTTTGGGGTCACATAAAATTGATCAGAAATACCGTGTAGACATTGTTAATGTTGTAACTGACTATTGTAGCTGGAAACGGCAGATTTTTTTATGGAATATCTACATAGGTGTACAGAGGCCCATTATCAGCAACCATCACTCCTGTGTTCAATGGCACGTTGTGTTAGCTAATCCAAGTTTATAATTTTAAAAGGCTAATTGATCATTAGAAAACACTTTTGCAATTATGTTAGCACAGCTGAAAACTGTTGTCCTGATTAAAGAAGCTATAAAACTGGCCTTCTTTAGACTAGTTGAGTATCTGGAGCATCAGCATTGGTGGGTTCGATTATGGGCTCAAAATGGCCAGAAACAAATAACTTTCTTCTGAAACTCGTCAGTCTATTCTTGTTCTGAGAAATCAAGGCGATTCCATGCGAGAAATTGCCAAGAAACTGAAGATCTCGTACAACGCTGTGTACTACTCCCTTCACAGAACAGTGCAAACTGGCTCTAACTAGAATAGAAAGAGGATTGAGAGGCACCGGTGCACAACTGAGCAAGAGGACAAGTACATTAGTGTCTAGTTTGAGAAACAGATGCCTCAACTGGCAGCTTCATTAAATAGTACCCGCAAAACACCAGTCTCAACTCAGTGAAGAGGAGACTCCAGGATGCTGGCCTTCTAGGCAGAGTTGCAAAGAAAAAGACATATCTCAGACTGGCCAATAAAAAGAAAAGATTAAGATGGACAAAAGAACACAGACATTGGACAGAGGAACTTTTCTGTTGTGTCCATACCATACATGCCCTTCAAAGTCAACAGTTTCTTGCCAAAGCAAATGTTTCATTTATTGAGATAACGTATGGGTTTAAGGATTTTAGTAATGTTATTCGCCACTTTCTCCTTCATGGGTCGACACCCCACCTTCACGACCCCGGGAGCTTTACCTCTCTCCCTCATCCTCTCAACTGCAATCAACTCTGTTTCGCAGACTATCAATATCAGCTGGTTCACCTTGGAGATTAGATCCTGGTTTTCATCGGCTGGCAGTGCTGCAACTATGACAGACACGTCTTAGTGGAACTTAGTTGTTTTGGCTGCGCCTATTCTCCAAGATTCCTAGAATTCTACACGAGTCTGCAGACGTCCAACTTCAAGAGCTATGTGGTCATGTAGCTGCTTGTTATTATTCTCCAGTTGAGTCAGCAAAACTGTATGATTATCCTGGATGGCTTTATCCACGTAAGCTGTAAACTTTGCTATTCATTCCTTTTTCATTACTCAGCTTCATTTCATCCATCTTTGGATTGGCCCTTTCTTTCTTTGATAAATTCTGCTCTATGCTTTTCTCACCACTGCATAGATTTCTACAGGAGTCCATATGTTTTAGTGGTTAAGTGTTTATGTTATTGCTGTTGAAGTTAGCTAGCCAGCTACGTTTATAGCTAGGCTAACCAGCTAACTCGCCAAGCATTCCCCAACAAGTCTGTCAATTGACGATCTTTCACCCAAACGGGATTCAGACTTCAGCTGCCTCCATTTATGGGCCGATCTCTGTGTTTTAAACTTTAAAAACGTTTAAATAAATTGTTTGGGGGGGGGGGGGGGTTGTCCTATAAAGAAGTAGCAGTGTTTTTATTGTCATTTACAGCCGATACAGATAGATACACTCTTAGAAATAAAGGTGCCATCTACAACCTAAAATTATTCTTTGGCTGTCCCCATAGGGGAATCCTTTGAAGAACCCTTTTTGGTTCCAGCTAGAACCCTTTCCACAGAGGGTTCTACATGGACCATAAAAGAGTTCTACCTGGAACCAAAAAGGGTTCTACCTGGGGCTACCTTGCCAAACCATTCAATTGATAGTAGCATTCTATTCAATAACAAAGAAAGACAATAACAAGTAATAGATGTGTCCTGTATAATTATATTGCTGAGTGCAAGGTCTTGAACCATTCAGAGACATCAGCATCAAGCCTGTCTTGTCAGTCTGGACTCCATCATATCATCTTGGAAGTCTCCCAAGTGCTGTCTCCATAAAGGTATCTGTGAACACACGCACACAGTCACGGTTCGATTATCAATGGCAGTTAGAATCAGTTTTTTGTCAGATATCATCTATTCTATGTTGAAGTTTGATCAGGTCAGACTAAATCTACCTAATTTTGTTCTCCCCATCGACAACCGTTGGTGAGCAGGCAGGAGGTGAGGTCTTTGCCAGAGCCACATTTATGGGCATAGCAGCGTAGATCAGCTCCTGGCCCATCATCAAAGATACTGGATCGTCTCTTTCACACATACACAATCAATGGTAGTTATGATTAGCCTGGTGGAACCAACCGGATCCTTGCGTTCACCTTTCTATTTCACTTCAGATATCATAAAATGTGAAGAGAAATGGAATGGTGAACACAGCGATCAGGCTCGTTCATCAAGCTAAGTTATGCCTTGGAAATAAGAACAAATAATGGCAGTTTACATACACTGTTGTAGTCAGACATGAGTTAGCTAGTACCACCATAGCTGCATCCTTAGACATGGGTTGCACCTCAAAAGGCTAATGTGACTGTTTAGTCTAAATTAAACTAAATTATAGTGGCATGGAAACAAGATGACATTGCTGAAGTAGTCAAATAATTAGTAGGAAACAACTTTGCCATTTTATGATGTCGTCAAATTTCCATTAGAGAGATGGCAATGTTGCCATTAATGTAACTAGCAAAGTTAGTCAAAAATAGCTAGCAATGCTAATGTTATCTAGCTACAATACAGTGTTCCCCTCAATTTTAGTTAGCTGGCAGAAGTTACACTGCCTCTAAAGTCAATCTGGCGACATCACAATCATGACAAGAGGTTCCTACTAATTATTTGCCTTCTTTTGAAATGTTATTCTGTTTCCAAGCCAAATCTGAGTTGTATTGAAGTGTGAACATCAGCTATGCCATTGATGATAGTGATAACGATCAACAAAATATACATAACACACACATGCACACTGTACCTACTGTAGCAGCCCTCTTCTCACCACAGGGACTTCCAAGGCCCTGTCTCTTTTATGCACATACTCGGATAATGAGTCAGTTTGTGTTCAACTTTTCCCTTCCCATCCAAAATCAAGAGATACTTAAAGCTAGCTGCCTTCCTCATGCACTGAAATCCCAAAGGTCCTGCAGAGTGTGCTCACAAATAATTGCCATTTAGAGTCATGACAGGAAGTGGTTTGAAGCCAGCTACCTTTAAAAAGAGAGGAAAATAACCTCTTAACATATTCCGTAGATGTCATCTGAACGTGGGAGGGAGATATAAGCAGATGCATGCCAGTACAGTAGTCCCCAACCTGTTTTGAACACCTTTTATAGGATACAAAATGCTTCGGCACTCCTTACTTTTTCCTAATAATTTATTTACTTGTAATGATCTCCATCTCATCTGATACATACTGTAAATCATACTTTGTCTATGAATAAAAAAAAATTGATTAAGTAGGGTTTATTTAAACTATTTCCATAGTTCCTTACGCATTATGGCTAAATTGTGTGTACCCCCTTAAAGAACGACTGCCCCTAAAAACCAACCAATCCCATTGAAAACGACCTATGTAGCATCGATATGAGTCAAACATTTATTTTAGTGTAAAATGTACTACAAAGTGTATGGGATAATAATGATAGAACCCTGTAAATTTGAATTTTGAAATTCGTGGTCACACATTGAGATTTGTGGTTCGTAAATGTGCAATTTTATTTTGCAAGCTTGTATCATAATGTGTGAAAAATGTAACAGTCGCAAACATGTAACTTGACATTTGAATACATTCAATAAGATTTGCAAGCATAATTTATTTTCAGAATTATTACAAGTCTATTTACGACTATGAATATTCTGCTGCAAAGCAAAAAATACACTTTAAGATTGTATCTGCGCACGCTTGGAGTATGTAACTGTTGTCACGTTACCAAGAGTTACCAAGTGTGTAGAAAGTTTTGTACATTTGTAGAAAGAGATTCACAAGTAAAACGATTGACTGAGCAACGTTGCGGGCAGGACCTTTTACTCCTGACCAATCAGCCAAAACAACCGCAGCTTATTGCTGCAACCATTGGCCGGATTGTTCCATCAATCAAATCTCAGGAAGTAGTTTGAAGAGGAGAAGGGAAGTCATTTCTACAAAGTAACTAGAATAAAATGATCTACCTGAAGGTAATCATCTCTTTTATATGTGTACATATTACTTAGTTGTAAAAATGCATGACAGTAGTTTGTTTATGTGAAATATAAATAGTACATTTTATCATTGTTGATTGTTGATATCCTATGGAGTTCTTTGAAGTTAACTAACAGATAAAGTAGTTTGTTTCCTTTTCCGTGATTGCAGCTTCCCGGAATCAACATTCGCCATTTCAAAATATAGATGGAAGCCTTCTACAAATTCTCATTTTACCAACCATGTATAGGTTATTCCAAGTTTCCGTGTGGCCTTTGAATAGTGTTAGTTTAAACAGCACTACAACCCAAACGTCAACCCAAATACAAGTAAAATGATTACTATTGCTGCACATGTGCAGTTGAAGTCAGAAGTTTACATACACCTTAGCCAAATACATTCAAACTCAGTTTTTCACAATTCCTGACATTTAATCCTAGTAAAAATTCCCAGTCTTACGTCAGTTAGGATCACCACTTTATTTTAAGAATGTGAAATGTCAGAATAATAGTAGAGAGAAGGATTTATTCCTCTTTTATTTCTTTCATCACATTCCCAGTGGGCCAGAAGTTTCCATATACTCAATTAGTATTTGGTAGCATTGCCTTTAAATTGTTTAACTTGGGTCAAACGTTTCGGGGAGCATTCCACAAGCTTCCCACAATAAGTTGGGTGAATTTTGGCCCATTCCTCCTGACAGAGCTGGTGTAACTGAGTCAGGTTCGTAGGTCTCCTTGCTCGTACACGCTTTTTCAGTTCTGCCCACAAATGTTCTATAGGATTGAGGTCAGGGCTTTGTGATGGCCACTCCAATACCTTGACTTTGTTGTCCTTAAGCCATTTTGCCACAACTTTGGAAGTATGCTTGGGGTCATTGTCCATTTGGAAGACCCATTTACGACCAAGCTTTAACTTCCTGACATGTCTTGAGATGTTGCTTCAATATATCCACATCATTTCCCTTCTCATGATGCAATCTATTTTGTGAAGTGCACCAGTCCCTCCTGCAGCAAAGCACCCCCACAACATGATGCTGCCACCCCCGATCTTCACGGTTGGGATGGTGTTCTTCAGCTTGCAAGCATCCCCCTTTTTCCTCCAAACATAACGATGGTCATTATGGCCAAACAGTTATATTTTTGTTTCATCAGACCAGAGGACATTTCTCAAAGTACGATCTTTGTCCCCATGTGCAGTTGCAAACCTTAGTCTGGCTTTTTTATGGCGGTTTTGGAGCAGTGGCTTCTTCCTTGCTCAGCGGCCTTTCAGGTTATGTCGATATAGGACTCGTTTTACTGTGGATATAGATAATTTTTTACCTGTTTCCTCTAGCATCTTCACAAGGTCCGTTGCTGTTGTTCTGGGATTGATTTGCGCTTTTTGCACCAAGGTACATTAATCTCTAGGAGACAGAATGCGTCTCCTTCCTGAGCGATATGATGGCTGAGTGGTTCCATGGTGTTTATACTTGTGTACTTTTGTTTGTACAGATGAACGTGGTACCTTTAGGCGTTGCTCCCAAATTGCTCCCAAGGATGAACCAGACTTGTGGAGGTCTACAATTTTTTTTCGGAAGTCTTTGCTGATTTCTTTTGATTTTCCCATGATGGGAAACACCTCCAATTTACTCAATGATGTCAATTAGCCTATCAGAAGCTTCTAAAGCCATGACATCATTTTCTGGAATTTTCCAAGCTGTTTAAAGGCACAGTCAACTTAGTGTATGTACACTTCTGACCCACTGGAATTGTGATACAGTGAATTAAGTGAAATCTGTCTGTAAACAATTATTGGAAAAATGACTTGTGTCATGCAGGAAGTAGATGTCCTAACCGACTTGCCAAAAGTATAGTTTGTTAACAGGAAATTTGTGGAGTGGTTGAAAAACTAGTTTTAATGACTCCAACCTAAGTGTATGTAAACTTCCGACTTCAACTGTATGTGTAGATGTTTATATTTTCTATATATCACAAACTGTTTCTACGTACTAGTAATTTATTTGGACACTTTAAAACTGTGTTTTGACATTGGGCAACATGTATTTATCTTAAAAGCATAATTTTCAACTTAAGTTTTAAGAATATAAATTGAACTTAACATTCATTTCCAATGGTATTGAACTTACTCATGTAAAAACTACTGAATGAGTCCAAACATTTTCTGTGATTTATTTATTTTAATGGTATAACCAAAAATCACCAAAAGAGGTTTTCTCTGCCTACTCAAGGTTTCCCCTTTTCGATTTGTAATTGTAATTCAGTATTGTAGAAAGGCAGTTTGTAAGGAGTCTTTCTCCTGATGATGGTGACATTGGGTTCTTCTACAAAACTGGTGAGAGGGTAATTATCATGTTAGGAATAGAGAGACAGATTTAGGACCTTTCCCTCATTATTCAAATGACCTTTAAGCATAATGAAAATGGCAGCCTTATATCTTGCTTATAGTATGAGCTCAGTCAGATACAGATACTGGGTCTGCCTGACATTTAGCATAGCGGATGATGAGAAGGGGCACGTAGTCTCCGAAGAGATTAGTTACCTCCACACCTGTGAAAGCAGCTCTGCTCCGGCTTCCCTCCCTTGCGCCGCTGAAAGAGGCAGGGTATTTGTAACGTATACCCCGGGAGTCAGATAGCAGGTGCAGAAGGTGAGTTTAATACAGAACAGATACAGAAGAACAAACATGGAATGTGTACTGAATGTGAGAAAAATCCAATAACACCGAAGGACTGATGACAACTGAGGGCTAAATAAAGGGGGACTAATCAGGGTCGTGATGAAGTCCAGGTGTGTCTAATAATGGGGCCCAGGTGTGCGTAATGAAATGTTGCCAGGACCGGTAGTTAGGAGACTTGCGACGTTGAGCGCCAGAGCGGGAGTAGACGTGACAGCCCCCCCCCCCACAGCACGGCTCCAGCGCACGCTGCAGGGGGACGCCGGCCCCGAGGGCGAGTAACGGGCCAGACCGGATGGCTAAGGTGGAAATCTCGGATGAATTTGGGATCTAGAATGTTGTCCACTGGAACCCAACACCACTCCTCTGGACGGTACCCCTCCCAGTCCACCAGGTACTGGAGCCAACCCCCACGACGTCGGGAGTCCAGGAGGGATCTGACGGCATCGGCAACGCTTCCCTCGATTTCCAGGGGAGGTAGAGGGGTGTCATGGAGGATGGGGGACCATCATCCAGGGGACCAGGAACCACCAGCCTGAGGAGGGAAATGTGAAAATAGGGTGAGATCCAGTAGTTAGTGGGTAGCTGTAATCAGTAACTTATCTCATTGGGACTTTGAATGGCCCCATAAAACGTGGGCTTAGCTTCCGGCAGGTGGACGGGAGGTTCCTGGTGGAAAGCCAGACGCGGGAGCCTCACTGTGGTGTTGGTCCACCTGCTCAATCTGGTGGAGTACGACGCGTTGGAGCCTCATGTGGGCAGCATTCCAAACCTCCTCTGCCAAACTACTCGTCCACCGCAGGAGCTTCGGTCTGGCTTGGGGTCATGGATCCAGGTCCGGCTGGTACCCCAGGACGCACTGGAAGGGAGACAGCCTGGTGGAGGAGTGACAAAGTGAGTTCTGGGCATACAACGCCTAGGGAAGGATCCGGGCCCACTCCCCCTGCCAGTCCTGCCAGTGACTCCTAAGGAACCTCCCCAGCTCTTGGTTGGTCCTCTCTACCTGCCCGTTAGACTGATGCCAGTACCTGGATGTGAAGCTGACCGTGACCCCCTGCTTCTCCATGAAGGCTCTCCATACCCGCGACGTGAATAGGGAACCATGGTCGGAGACGATGTCCTCCGTAAGGCCATAGTGTCGGAAGACCTGCTGGAACAGTAGCGACATGGACAGCGGTAGGGAGACCATAGAGAGGGATAAAACTGAAAGATTTTGAGAATTTGTCCACAACAACCATAACAGTGGTGAAACCATCAGATGGGGGAAGATCAGTAACAAAATTAATGGACACATGGGACCAAGGCCTCTGAGGCACAGGAAGGGGAAGGAGTTTCCCTACTGGAGCGTGCCAGGGAGATTTGGATTGGGTACCTATAGAGCATGAGTTGACATAGTGGGCGATGTCCTGTGCCAAGGTGGACCACCATTACTTCTCAGAGAGGGATTTGGATGGTGTGGGTGATACCTGGGTGTCCAGTGGCGAGGGATGTACAGTATATGTCCAGGTCAACAGCCAATCTCTCACCCCCGTGGGGACGTAGATGCGTTCTGGAGGGCAGGTGGCAGGTGCAGGTTTCATCTCTAGAGCTTGGTGGATGTCCACATCTACAGTGGGGAGAACAAGTATTTGATACACTGCCGATTTTGCAGGTTTTCCTACTTACAAAGCATGTAGAGGTCTGTAATTTTTATCATAGGTACACTTCAACTGTGAGAGACGGAATCTAAAACAAAAATCCMGAAAATCACATTGTATGATTTTTAAGTAATTAATTAGCATTTTATTGCAAGACATAAGTATTTGATCACCTACCAACCAGTAAGAATTCCGGCTCTCACAGACCTGTTAGTTTTTCTTTAAGAAGCCTCCTGTTCTCCACTCATTACCTGTATTAACTGCACCTGTTTGAAACTCGTTACCTGTATAAAAGACACCTGTCCACACACAATCAAACAGATTCAACCTCTCCACAATGGCCAAGACCAGAGAGCTGTGTAAGGACATCAGGGATAAAATTGTAGACCTGCACAAGGCTGGGATGGGCTACAGGACAATAGGCAAGCAGCTTGGTGAGAAGGAAACAACTGTTGGCACAATTATTAGAAAATGGAAAAAGTCAAGATGACGGTCAATCACCCTCGGTCTGGGCTCCATGCAAGATTTCACCTCGTGGGGCATCAATGATCATGAGGAAGGTGAGGGATCAGCCCAGAACTACACGGCAGGACCTGGTCAATGACCTGAAGAGAGCTGGGACCACAGTCTCAAAGAAAACCATTAGTAACACACTACGCCGTCATGGATTAAAATCCTGCAGCGCACGCAAGGTCCCCCTGCTTAAGCCAGTGCATGTCAGGCCTGTCTGAGTTTGCCAATGACCATCTGGATGATCCAGAGGAGGAATGGAAGAAGGTCATGTGGTCTGATGAGACAAAAATAGAGCTTTTTGGTCTAACTCCACTCGCCGTGTTTGGAGGAAGAAGAAGTATGAGTACAACCCAAGAACACATCCCAACCGTGAAGCATGGAGGTGGAACATCATTCTTTGGGATGCTTTTCTGCAAAGGGGACAGGACGACTGCACGTATTGAGGGGAGGATGGATGGGGCCATGTATCGCGAGATCTTGGCCAACAACCTCCTTCCCTCAGTAGAGCATTGAAGATGGGTCGTGGCTGGGTCTTCCAGCATGACAACGACATGAAGCACACAGCCATGGCAACTAAGGAGTGGCTCCGTAAGAAGCATCTCAAGGTCCTGGAGTGGCCTAGCCGTCTCCAGACCTGAACCAATAGAACATCTTTGGAGGGAGCTGAAAGTCCGTATTGCCCAGCGACAGCCCCGAAACCTGAAGGATCTGGAGAAGATCTGTAGGGAGGAGTGGGCCAAAATCCCTGCTGCAGTGTGTGCAAACCTAGTCAAGAACTACAGGAAACGTATGATCTCTGTAATTGCAAACAAAGGTTTCTGTACCAAATATTAAGTTCTGCTTTTCTGATGTATCAAATACTTATGTCATGCAATAAAATGCAAATTAATTACTTAAAAATCATACAATGTGATTTTCTGGATTTTTGTTTTAGATTCCGTCTCTCATAGTTGAAGTGTACCTATGATAAAAATTACAGACCTCTACATGCTTTGTTAAGTAGGAAAACCTGCAAAATCGGCAGTGTATCAAATACTTGTTCTCCCCACTGTATGTCCAAAACACGGGGCCAACAATACGGGATGACCGGTGGTGGGCTGGTGTGCACTTACAGGACTCTCAATCGGTGTGGAACCGCAAGATGCAGGGAAGCAGGTCCTCTGACATCCTGGTCCCCAGGTGGTGGTTTTCATGCTCGACCATGAGATGGTGGGGTTGTGACATTGGAGCCACAGGAGGCTGAGGACTACCTTGTGTGCGGGGGTGATGAAGAAGGCAATGCTTTTCTGGTGCATGGGTCCAACAGTGAGGGTGAGTGGTGCGGTGATGTGCGTAATTGTGCTGGATCCCAATGGTCAAGTATCTAGGGCTTGGAAAGGAAAAGGAGAGCGGGTATGAGGTTAAGTTCAGGGAGGAGTCGAGGGCCTGGAATACTTGCGCCTACCCTGGGAGACGGAAGGCCACAGGACTGCCCTAATGCTCTAGTGGACCCCGGGTTAGGGCACACCGGACACCGCTGAAGCTGGTGCCCCTCCTGGCCACAATAGGGACAGAGCCCCAGCTGTCTCCAACGATGGCGCTCTGCCGCGGAGAGGCGTATGGTCCCTACTTTCATGGGTTCAGGCTCTGCCTCAGGATAGCCAAAGGAGGTAGGCGAGTGGCGAGGTGGACACCGGTGCTCCCGAATAAGGTTATCCACACGGATGGCCAGCGAGATGAGTGTCCAAGGATATGTTGTCATCCCGACATGCCAACTCCATCTATACCTCCTCGCATAGTCCACTGCGTAATAAAGTATGGCGCGCCAGCTTATTACATCCGCTGGAGGCCGCCACAGTCGAAAGGTGAGGGTGTACTCCGCAGCGGTCTGGGCACCCTGCCGGTGCTGGAAAAGTCTCTCACCTCCCTCTCTGCCCTCTGGAGGATGGTTGAAGACCACCCTGAACAGAACCTCTCATAGGAACCCAGCTCCTCCTCTCCTCTCCCGTGGCAACCTTGGACCTCTCAGTGGTGGGGGCTCCCGTCTGAAAGGCAAAATAGAGGGAGCACTGTAGTAGGAAGCCACGATAATTTGATGGACTGACGTCATATTTTTCCAAAAGGGACAGCCGGGCATTGCTGACCTGGGTGGGTGGCTGGGTAGGCTGGGGGACAGGCTCGCTGTGACGACCTGTGGTAGGAGGCCCTCTGATAGGTGTATGGGGACCTCGCAGGTGGGGTTGAGGCAGTGGAAAACGCGGAGGACCTAGTTTTGCTAGCTCGTCGTGGTGTTGATGGAATAGAAGACCTTATTCATTAATCGTCTGGAAGAGCGTTGAATCTGCTGCTGCTTCCATATTGTGAGGTGTTATTCTGTAACGTATACGCCGGGAGTCAAAAAGCAGCTGCAGAAGGTGAGTTTAATACGGAACAGATACAAAAGAACAAACATGGGACGTGTACTGAACATGAAAATAAAACAATAACACCGAAGGACTGATGACAACTGAGGGCTAAATAAAGGGGGTGTAATCAGGGTAGTGATGAAGTCCAGGTGTGTCTAATAATGGGGCACAGGTGTGCGAAATGAAAGGTTGCCAGGACTGGTAGTTAGTAGACTGGCGACATCGAGCTCCAGAGCGGGAGTAGACGTGACAGTATTAACCATGCACCTATAGCTAACTTCTAGTATAAGCATATTTCAAAGATAAATACACAATGCAGAGGACGAGAGATCAATAGAGTACTAGCGATCAATGGACATAGTGGTTTTTCTGTAATATCAATGGGTCAGAGACATGAGAGGAATTTCAGTCCGGGACTCATAGCTACATGGCAAGTTCTCATTGGTCCAAATTGTTTATATACATTGAACCTGAAATAGGATACTTGTTATTAGGCCATTGACCCAGTTTTACTGCAAGTAATTCTAATTGGTCATCCACAGGCTAGGGCTGGGTTATAAAACTACATCCTGTCCCTATGTTCTGTGGAGAGAATCACAAGGGGAAAATCAATGGAGAGAATCACTGAGGACAGGGGAGCATGAACATCTACCATCTACTTCCCCGCATGATTTGTTCTATTTGAATAAACCTATATTCCTCCCACTGATTTGATATGGGGTCTGTGTTATTGAAGAGTGACATCAACTGCTAACACTTGGTGCCGTGACCCGAATGAATTGGCCGTGAAAAACAACAAGAAAACTCATCAACTGTGTTGATCCAGAAGGAAGAGAGAAGGCTGAGCGCAACCCACTTTGGGAGTCAACTCTTAATCTCCTGATTGATGGCATAAGTGCTGGGTGAGTCTAGACCAATTATAATTTTAAAAGAACCAAATCAGGTTTAAATTAGTGCATGCAATGAGTGGTACGTATCTGTGATGTATAGGGGTTCAAGTCCTCTATTAAAGGTTTGAGTCCTTTTCTTAAATCCCTATCAGTTAAAATAAGCCATTTATATTTGGGTTAAATAAATATATAAACATATAGATATATATTATACAACTTTTGAAATTAATGTAATGCCATTGTTAAGTGAGAAAACCACTTTGGAAAAGGGTGGATAAGCTCCTCCGGATGTGAGCATGAAAGAGATTTTAAATTCACAGTCTAGTGATATGAAGAACCATTTGTGTAGTGTGTAGACAAGAGATTAATAAATAAATATTCCGTCATTGTTGACAAAGATGGAATATGGAATCTGTCTGATATACAAAAAGCTTGGGGAAAAATACAGAGAATGTCTAACTCGTTGACAAAAACAAGATGGTCTTTAACTCTATTAGCCGAAGTAAGGAAGAGTGATGAGAAATTGTGTCTTGATAACCGTGACAGGACATTGAATAGAGATAAAGAAAGTTTGAGGGCTCTTGGTGAACAGATAAAAACCTTGAAAAGCGAAATTCAACAATTACAGGAGGCAAGGGTGGCAGACTTGACCCCCACCCGTGGACCCTTTGTTCCCTCAATCTACCCTCACACTGAGTTGCGCAAGGATGATCGGGTTTCAAGCATCTTGTCAGCATTGCCAGGCTTTGAGTCAACAGATTATGACACCGGTGACGAACACTGTCTTAGGCCAACCAGAACACAGGTTGTAAAAGGTAGTAAAGACAAACCTCCAGTGACAGTAATCACACATAAATCACCATATCCAAAACAGTTGGATGAATGGTCAAACATGTTTAAACATGGGTTAAACGTGATGTTTAAACGTGGGTTTGAAAACATGGGAACATTTGAAGCATTATGAGAAACTACAATCTACGTCCTTATGAAGGGTTACAGTTAATAGCCTTTGTTTGGAACAACCGTGAACATGGTGTACTTGAAGAGAAGGTTTATAGAGCTGTGGGTGGTGAAGAGCAAGGTGTGGCTGATGGACAGAGAGCCATACATGTTTTACTTAAGGGTTTGACCAATGCAACCACCAATTGTGGAGAGAGAAACAAATGTGTTCAAAATCCAAAATAAATGTTTGTTGAATTTGAAGAAAGGTTTAGAGCAGAGGTGGTTAGACACAGTGGGTTACCCGACATGGAAGGTGAAGATACACTCAAGTCCTCCAAAAATGGGGTAATCACCAAGTTTTTTTTTGCGAAAAACTTTTGTTTCCACAACTAATGACTGGGAGAGATAAAACTATGGTGACATCATCGACAGGTTGTCACGACTGGACAGAGACATCAATCAACATAATAAACCGGCTGTTATCGGAGTTGTGCAGATTCTGAGTGAAACCAACAACATTATTCGTTCAGCAAAAGAGAAACCTGGTGTATGTCATTATTGCGTGATTTCTGGTCACTGGCAACAAGAATGTCGGAAAAGAAAACGTGTTCTTATGAGGAATGGCCAGGAGAAGCAGGGTCCGTCTAAGGGAAAATGGAATCAAGACAACAGCCCCAACGACACAATGCTGGTGCAGAAATGTAAGAAGCTCTCTCTGGCTCAGCAGCAGAGTTTGCTGGATGTTGTGGAGGTAAACTAATAGACCCCTTCTTACGTCCCATCTCAGCTGGTGTACACATGAAATCGAATATATGTAAACATGATGGTTAACAAATTTGCGGTAGATTTTTTTTAGTAGACACGGGTGCTGAAGTCACTGTATTGCCCATATCTTATGCAAAACATATATGTTTTAAGTACACGGGCAAGAAGATGAGAGCAACAGGATATGAAACAGACCAAACCATTATCAATTTCTATTGGTCCAATGAAGATTGATGCAGGGGTGTGGATAGGCTCATTTGAACAACCTATTTTAGGCCTTGATGTTATTATGCAATTTGACTCTACATTGAACATTTCTGAAGGAAAGGTTACGTGGCAAATTAGACAACTGCAGGGATCTACAGTTCAGAACCATCTTATTTGGAATATGAAGAAAAATGAGTGTGGAACTTTGGATATGGAACCAGTGTGCTTGACAGTTGTTGCCTCACCTTGCACAAAACAATATCCCATTAGCAAGGAAGCTATGGGCACTACTAAAGTAGTGATTAAAGATCTATGGGACATGGGTATTGTTGTAAAGACACATTCTGCCTCTAATAGCCCAGTATGGCCTGTGAAAAAATCAAGTGGTGACTGGCGAGTGACAGTGGACTACAGGAATGAAAATGATGCCATCTCCAAGCTCACTCCACTGGTGGCTGACACTTCAACCATTTTTTCCTCATTGTCACCTGCTCACTCTGTGTTCTCAGTCATTAATATGGCTAATGGGTTCTGGTCTGTACCCTTACATCCAGAGGTTCATCCATGGCTTGCTTTGTCTGTGGATGGTCAACAGTATCAGTGGACTAGGACTCCTATGGGCCTTCATAATAGTCCTTCGATTTACCATCAGGCATTGCGGAGACATCTCCAAGATCTCCCTAAGATGTCCTCTGTTGTCACAATATGTTGATGATATATTGTTGGCCTCAGAAGATGAGGAAACACATGCTAAAATCACTGTTAGACCGCTTTCATGCCAAAGGCCATAAAGCTAGCCCTAAGAAGGCCCTACTCATGCAATCACAGGTTATCTACCTTGGTCAACTGGTGTCACAGGGAAAAGGAGAGATGACACAAAGTCGTACGGCTGCCATACAAGCTGCAAAGGAGCCCACTACTATTAAAGAACTTCGCTCCTTCATGGGCTTGTGCAACTACAACAGATGCTGGGTGGACTCCTTCACCGACAGTTCACAACCCCTTAACGGCCTCCTCAAGGGAGACCCTGATTCAAAAGACTCTGTAGCCTTCATAGAAGAACAGAAAGAGGTTTTTGGCAAGCTCAAACTACCTTTGTCATCAATACCGGCTTTGGGCATTCCGGACTCAGGCCAACCGTTCACCCTCTTTGTGGCTGAAAAAGATTTCCACATGACCTCAGCACTGACACAAGACCATGGTGATTGTCAGAAACCCGTAGGCTACTATTCAAAGAAATTGGATGATGTGGCGTTGGGATGGGGTCCCTGTCTCAGAGCTGTGCAGGCTACTTATGTCGTTGTGTCAATGGTGGCATCGCTTGTTCTCGACCAACATCTTACCATCAAGTGTCCACATGCTGTACATACTCTTTTGACAATGAATTGAGCTGCACAGGTCACAGCTGCTCGTTGGAACAAATGGTCGACAGTGTTGGAGGCTCCTAACATCATCATACAGTGCGTGACACACCATGTAATCCAGCTACTCTGATGCTTCCTCCAGATACCACATTACTTGAACACGACTGTTGTGAGTTGGTTTTGGATCAGCTCTCTGATGGGTTTACTAAGAGTCATCCGTTGGAAAACCCTGAGTTTATCTCATACACAGACGGTTCAAGCATTGTGGAGGGGGGTGTGAGGAAGGCAGGCTGGGCAGTTAGGAACAAAATGGGAAGGTCCTTATCAAGTTTTGTTCAAAACAAAGTCAACAGTAAAAGTCCAGGGAAAATCACGATGGATACATGTCACTCATTGCAAGGTTATCCATTTTGATAACAAAGCAGAGCCTGGAGAATAAAGAACTTATTGATTAGCAATCGGGGGCCAATCTCAGATGAAGAAGCATAGTAAGATGATCAGAACCTGATAAGCTTCTACGTTGTACACTACAGTCATCATATTAGGGATATCTAGGTGGAGTGTCCAAAGTTTGCTTACATGCTTACTTAGGGAAATCAATGTGAAATATCAATTTCTCTTGAAACCTGTACATGTTACCTTCACTTTTTTGTTTGCTTTGTTACAGGTTATGAGAATCTACCATCTGAAGCAATATTCCTTGACATGATACAAGATCACTGATGAAGTGTTCATTAGAGGTCCTTATCAACCAGTGGAACAGAAGAATTCCTCACTCCTGGCAGACTTTCAGAACATCATTTCTAATAGTTATCTATGTGGGACTGATATCAGTGTGGAAGAGCTGGTCACTTTTAATGGACTTGGTGAATGATTACCTTGCCAATAGGACGATTGAATATTATTGTCTCGTAGACACTGTATTTTTGTGTGAGATTCCTCCTAATACAGAATGTGGTAGAAATCGTAAGGAACATCATCATTACACTTGTTAATACTTATTTTCTATAACTTTGTTTGAAATCTGTTTCTTATTGCAACAGCAAGTAAAATATGCCCTTTGTGTTTTATAGAGATGCTAGGTGTTTAATGTGAATGATTTTACGCTTACAGCTAATGTTTTTTATATTGTCAATTTTTGTTATGTGTTCTAAAAATACATTTTAATTATATTTCTTTTTAAAGTGGACTAGGGGGGTGTGTGAGAATATCTAGAAGATAAATACACAACGCAGAGGACGAGAGATCAATAGAGCACTAGCGATCACTGGACATAGTGGTTTTTCTGTAATATCAATGGGTCAGAGACATGGGAGGAATTTCAGTCCGGGACTCATAGCTACATGGCAAGTTCTCATTGGTCCAAATTGTTTATATGTTGAACCTGAAATAGGATACTTGTTATTTGGCCATTGGGCCAGTTTTATTGCAAGGAATTCAAATTGGTCAACCACAGGCTAGAGCTGGGTTATAAAACTACATCCTGTCCCTTTGTTCTGTGTAGGGAATCACTGGAGAGAATCACTGAGGACAGGGGAGCATGAACATCTACCATCTACCTCCCCGCATGATTTGTTCTCTTTGAATAAAACTATTTTCCTCCCCCTGATTTGCTTTGCGGTCTGTGTTATTGAAGAGTAACACCAACTGCTAACAGGGCCCTATCGATCGCAGAGTCCCAGGGATTAATTACTGAAATGTGCTTTCACATCACCACACACTAATTTGGTTTAGTGGCCGCAGGATTAAACCTCCCATGGGTGACCGAGGCGTTTGCTCTCATAATTGCAAAGATAATATTCTGGAGACACAGTAGTGTTGCCCTGTTTGAAGTGAGCATGTATTGTGTGTCTACTCTACCGTTTAAACTGATCTACTTACTGTTATATACTGTAGGCCATCTTCAATATTGTATTGTTACTAGAGTAATATTTAGGTTATTATACAGGTATAAGAGCAATTCAATGTAAAAGTGTCACCCAAAATCATATAGGCTAATTTATGAGTTCACACAATATCATTATTGATTGGAAGTTGAATTAGGTTTATTAATTGTTTTACTCTCTGGTCTGCTCTGCCAGCCCAAGGTATAATCGGATAGATTTTCTGACTAAAGGTAGCGTCAGCCACCCTCCTGCACAGTCCTGTCTCTTCCCTGGGTTGGGAAAGAGGGAATAGAGATTATTCTAAGCTCTTTCCCGTTGTCGAAATTCACTTCACCACAGTGGCTGTAAAACCAACTCAAGCATTAGCTCTTCAAATACAAGAGGATTATATTCATTACGGTTCACCTAGCTCTTTCACTAAATGCTCTCTCCCACCTATGAGTCTACATTAAACTCAATTAGTTTTTAATAAAGATTGAACATGTCTATATATAGCTCTCTTTGGGCAAAATATAATGCTCTTAAACAATTTAATAGAGCTCATCAATAAATCTCTTTGACTCAAACATCAACAAATTAATCGCAATGGGAACAGATACCTATGATAATGGCCTAACATAAACTTAGGTCTTGAATCACATCGGCCCAGTCCCCACTATACCTTTGTCTGTAGCAGAGATAAACAGGCTCATTAATTATGTATTTTGTATTACACATGAGAGGGAGACTGCAGAAAAAGAAAACACACTGTAAACTGCTGATCAAAGTTAAGAGTCCAGCTCCCTCTAGTTGACATTTTCGTTTTGGAGAAGCATACAGGCGATGCAGACTTGTTTTTCTATTAGATAGTGCAACAGCCTTAAAGTTAATGGATGGAACTGGTTTGCTAGATGAGCAAGGCCAGACAGATGACTTGTTAAAATCATTGAAGAAACTAAAAAGTACAAGATATTGTATTGTTAAAAAAGAACATACATTTATTGACACCTAAACTTCTCCTGTATTTTGAAGAATATGTTGTCTTTGAAAATATGGATTCCAGTGTCTGTCTATTCAATAAAACCATAACTTCATGTTATTTGTGACCTTGTACATCATGTAGAGGAGAACATTGAGATCCAAAGGCGTTTCTTTACTTCATAATGTGGAAATAACGCTTCTAGACTTACAGTACTTTCTTACATGTGCAGCCAGTGCAATTCTATTCCTGCATCTCCTATAATTGAATTCAATATGCATCATTGCTGTGGTCTCTGATTGAACCCACTGTCCCACCCAACCCTCTGTGGGACTATTTCTCATATCCCAATGAAACTCTATCTCCTGCTCTTCAATGTGCCTTCTAAGATCTCGCCAAGGATTGGCTGAATCAACAATCCATCTCTCCTTTCCTGCTTCTGATGATAGCCCCCCCCCTTTTTTGCTGGGGAAAGTGGACCCTTATTGGTTCGATTGCCCTCGCCCCCTTTACCTTTGGACAACCTCCCTGCAACCAACAATCTAGCAGAAGTTGTGGTTAAAAGGAACTGTCTTTCAGAGCTCCACAAGACTAGCAGAGCTTGCATCGTAGTGATTGTGGTTGTGAAGGAACCTCAACTTTAGCTGCTTGATTCAGGAGGATGGGTTCCCCCGACAGTGGAGGACGAGCAACCCCGGGGTTCCTCCTCACATCACGGTGTCCTGCTTCCTCTACCAGGTGGTGGGCATGGTGATTTTGTACTACCAGTACCACCATGTCCCCATCCCGGAAGAGATGGATAGCCCTGTCATGCTATTCCCAGCTATCAATCTCTGTAACTGTAATAGCTTCCATAAGTCCCAGGTGTGAAGGAACAACCTGCTCTAGATGGCCTGCATGTTGGACGTGGAGCAGGGAGACTTGGACTTCCTGGCTGCACTGGGGCAGCCCACAGACAACAGCAAGTTCTTCCTCAGCAAGACCTTCAACATGCTAGAATTTGTGCAATGGACAAATCACAACATAGATGAGATGCTGCTGGACTGCAGATATAAAGGGAGGGAGTGCGGTCAGGAGAACTTTACAATGGTATGGATGGATGGATGGGGCAGTCTGAGGCATTCTGGCAGCTTCAACTTAAGCCGGGCATACACGATTTTGGCCCCAATTTAGCTGTCCCAATAAGAGACAAAATCCCTGTGTCGTTGCCTACTTGGGGCTTGCGGCTGTCAGCGATGCTTGTTTAATGTAAGCGGGTCAGAGACGCAATTTCAGGGCTACTGATCCAGTCTTTGAGCTGTCCCAAAAGTCCCGTTTTTTCAAACTCTGCAATGCTCTTGTAGTGGGAAATGTGCAACGACAAATTTTGAGAACGGTGATCAGCAATAGCCAATGAGAGCTTGACAGAGAAGAAGCCAGTGTGATGACATTGTATCGCATCACCCAGAATGTGTAGACTCTCGAGCAGGAGCGATGACTTCTACTAGCATGTGTTTATTCTTGCCTTTAACCAAAAGCCAAAGTGTAAAGTCGTTACAGCACTGAAGTTCACAAGTAATGTTATTCAATTCAAAATGTATTGGCTAGATATTTCAACTCTTTATGGCAAATGTGAATGTGTGACTGAAGACGTTTATGAGGTTGCTTTGAGCCACAGCTCGAACTAGCTACGTTAACGATCTAATCACATCAGCACATCATTATTTCCACAACGTGGTATTGAAAATTCTCACGACCAAGTGAAGAATCTTGTAGTGTGACCCCCCGTCTGTGACAAATCATCTAGTGTGCACGCCATTATGTTGGCAAGACAAAAAATGACAGGAAGGACGGTCGTTTAATGTGAGAGGCTCAGCGATGTTAGGATTATGAAAGTCTTGTACTGTACGCCCGGCATTATGGGGATCTGTCAGAGTAAAGCAGTAAGCAATGGTCCACGGAGGACTGTTCATCTTCGAGTCTCCAGAGTTCCAGATAGAAAGAGTTTGATAACATTACCAACAATGTTACAATATATCTAAATCAGGGATGTGTGGGTACACTCAGATAGGAGAGATGTTAATTACAGACAAATGATGTCAATGACATGAGCCATTTTCCTTAATTTGAAAAGTTATGAACAAATGTGAGTATGCGGTAAAATAATTTTGTTGGCACTTTTAGGGTCTTTATGTGTAATTGTAGCAATTAAAGTAGTTTGCTGGGTCTCACTTTCGGGAAATACATTGCATGCATCCATAATGGATAAATCAAGAGATGGTTTTGAAGATATGCCAAAGGACTTGGCAAAAAAGCAAACATGATAGTGAATGTCTGAGGACCATTAAGCACTTAATTCGTGCACTTACCTCCATTCAATTTTCACAGATGGTAAGTTGAATTGTAATGGAATTGTTGTTTATTGGTGTCAGGAGATTTATTGTGGCAAAAGTGATGAGAAATATCACAGAGGATACATTTTGTGCTGAGTCATTCCAAAGGCGTTCATGAGAAGAGATGCCCACCACACCTTAACATGCAGACTATATATTCTCATACAAAGTAATTTACAGTACAGTAATACACTTTGAGGTAAATATTACTTAACATTCAAAATATGTTTACATGTTTTCATTTTAGACCTGTGAGTAGAAGATGAAAATCCACAGGCCGCTCGTTAGGATTAAGCATTTAGCATTTTTGGAAAGCATTCTTGGCATGTTGATTAAAGGAATATTGTATGTAGCTCTGGGGTGATACAAATTCCGGTATGAGAGAGTGTGAAGATTTCGCTCTCAAGCAGGATTATAAAGCGGGATTTGTATTCATCGCCAGTGGGCAATGCCAGTTCCAAGGGTAGGATGCCAATCCCTATATGGTGCAATGCCAAACCATTTTCTTAAACAGCTGTCACAAGTTTTTACCTCTCTTTTAGTAGCGAGAGTTGGTTTATCTGAGCAGGTGGGAATAATTGCTATTTCCAAAATGAACTGCTCTCAGTTAACTGTAACTGCTCTGAAATGTAAACTGTTAACGTGCTATATGGCCCGACCAAATCTCTTCTGAATCCATTCATCATGCGTTATGAAGCAAACATATGCTGTTTTCCAGTCCAGTCACTGTTTTCCAGCTTTCCAGTCACTGTTATTCTTTTGGAAACGGCCATGGAAATCTTTTCATCATCACAACGGCTTTGTCAGCAGCAACTAAGACAAGAACTCAGATATTTATGTTACTGTATCTTGGGACATTAAACGTTTCAGGTACACTTTATGTTGACAAGTCTTTTAGCAACACAACATTTTGATTTACAGTAAGCTGAGGAGCAGTCATTTTCTCCAACATTCGGCCTGTCATGTCCGTCTGGTTCTGGGGATTTCTTTACCCACAACCCCCTGCAGAGGAGATAAAATCATGTCAGCAGAATTTGAATGGAACTTAATCGTCCTGCTGCAGAGACAGGGGAAGGATGTATTTTGATGAAATGGACCATTGATTTGAGTGATGAAAGCCTAGAACCAGGAGGGGTTGTCATGCAGCATAATGCCTTTGTACAGGAGCAGAAGTGAAACTGAGAGTCAAATGACTTATCTTCACTAGATAGACAAAGGTCTACATTGAAAAATGATGCCCCACTGTTAAACGCGTGCCAAAACAGACACCCATAGCATTCCATGCATCAATACAATTCCCATAATGGAGATAATAGAGAAGCATTGGAGTCCGTGTGTAATGTCCATTAAGACAGACAATTAAAAGTTGGTGGTGTACTGTCTTTTTGTCACCTCTAGAAATAACTACAATATTGTTTGCTGTTAAGCTAAATTAAATGGGACGAATACAGTTCTAAGCTAACTAAGGCATGTAGAGCGGCTAGAAAAGCCAGGTGATGTGTCTGTCTGTGGTTTAGCAGTCTAATAAGTCTGACCTTGGCTTACGACATCCACACAAAACGAAGGGAAGATTTCAACTAAATGTCTGAAATTGGAGAAGCTGAGAAGGCCTAAGTATAGAGGAGCCTGATTAAAGATTCATGGAGCTCTCCTCTCTCTCTTTCTCAGCCAGGTCCTGGCTGCAGGAATCCCCCTCCTCCTCTCCTTTCCTCTCCTCCTTCTTCTCCTCTCCTCCTCTGCCTGTTGATCTGACAGTAGTGTGAGGTTCAGACTCAGGCAGAGAGAAGAGATAAGAGGGGATGGAATTCAAGTGACTCTCCTCTAACGTGCATCATGGACCTAAGGTTAAATCAAATCAAACTAGGAGGAACAGGGAAGGAGACTTTCTAGGCCTAGTTCTAGCGACTTTGCTGTGTGATATTGTATGAAATGTAAGACTGCTGCTTACGTTGTGGTACTGCTTACATTTGCTGTGTAGTATAGAATACATGTTGATTTTATTTATAGCAAACTATCGAATTTCACTGGTAACCAATAGACTATAGTAGACGCATCCTATTCTGTACAATATGTTGGTATTCCCTAGCTATAGCGAACCCTGGTTGCTATGGCTGGCAGTGGGTAGAGAGGTGCGTGTGTGAGAGGGAGCTTGAGTCACAGCATGACTGCGACATTTGGCGAAACTGCAGATGTTTCCGGTAATGAGCTAGATATTGGTGCGATAATATTGAGTAATTTGGGCGACAAATATCAGGGCACCAAGAGTAATTATTCCCTCTGCAAGAAGTGGAGGAATGATTCTGGGTGCTTGAATTCACTGAAGAAGAAACGGTCTCAAGTAGAAAGATGCTGGCAGATGGCAAATACTTATCTAAGCCAAGTGCTAAATATACATTTATTACAAGTACGGATGCTTCAATGATGTTGTCTCTCCTTTGACACTGTTGTAGTCATTATTAGAAACAAAAATATATCCCACTGCCTAGTTTTACAAATGTGAATCTGTGAACTTCTTTTTGGTGTCATGTACGTTTTAATATAATACATGCCACGGTAGGAACTTTACACTGAGTGTACAAAACATTAAGGACACTTGCTCTTTCCATGACAGACTGACCAGGTGAATCCAGGGGAAAGCTATGATCGCTTATTGATGTCACTTGTTAAATCCACTTCAATCAGTGTAGATGAAGAGGAGGAAACAGAAAGAAGGATTTTAAGCCTTAAGACAATTGAGACATGGACTGTGTATGTGTGCCATTCAGAGGGTGAATGGGCACGACAAAATATTTAAGTGTCTTTGAACGGATTATGGTAGTAGGTGTTATGTGCACTGGTTTGTGTCAAGAACTGCAACGGTGCTGGGTTTTTATGCTCAGTAGTTTCCCGATTGTATCAAGAATGGTCCACCACCCGAAGGACATCCAGTTAACTTGACACAAATGTCAGAAACATTGGAGTCAACATGGGCCAGCATCCCTGTGGAACGCTTTCGACACCTTGTAGAGTCCATGCCTCGTTTGTGTGTGTGTATGCCCTTTCTGCTACAGTAGGTCTTTTACAGTATGCCATCTAGAATTAAGCAAAAAGGTTGTATGAGACTCCAAACATTTTAACAGAGACAAATAGATCAACCCAAAGTAAATTTCACAACACCTTATTTAATTATAAAAGTGAACCTACTGTATCTCACACCGCCACCTCATTGTATCAAATAGTGGCAGTTTTCCAGACCTGGATTGAAATACTATTCAAAGTCACTTTATATTGGCTTGATTGAGCTTGTCTGGCGCAATGGAACCAATAGAATTGTCACAACACAACAACCCTCCCCATCTGGCCCACCAGGCAGGCTAAAGCAAACACTGAAATATTTGAAAGTTTTGAAATAGTATTTTAAACCAGGTCTGCTGTTTTCATGGATCGATAGGCTCATCAATACTCGGCGGCGTCAGTGTTCGGTTCAACCCGACTCACTGCCCTGGTTTGAAGCTGTGGTTGACATTTATTGTCATGAATCTTGCCCTGGAGGCAGAACTAGATGGGCCAGCTGCAAAGTCAAAATTGGCTATTTCGAAAAACTTAATGAAAACAAAAATGTAAGGTTAGTGTTATGCATTAGGGTTAGAAGTGGTTTTAAGGTTAGAGTTAAGGTTAGAGTTAGGTTTAAAATCTGATGTTGTGATTTTTTAGCTGTGCCAGGTAGTGACCACTCTGCAGAGCTGCCTTCAGGGCAAGACTCATGATAATAAATGCCAGCCTGTGTTTGAAGCAGGGAGACATAATCCTGATCACATAAATCAGCCTGGCTGTCAATGAATATATGCTGTGCTCATGCCGAAGTTTGCGTTCAGTAATATAATTGCTATCGATTGTTGGGTTTGCGCTTCATCATACCAACGATTTGTCAAAATGGGAGAATAATCTGTTACAGATTATATTTTGTGGTCTGATCAAAGTTTCCTGACCGTTGAGGTCTCAAGTTTTCTCTTGAAATTAATATGAGGATTTAATGATAATTTTTAAAATGTCATTTACTGTCTGTCTGTGGGTGGACGGGTGGATTTTTCTTCAGCGTTCAGTCAGTCTGTGACCCCCAGACCTCTGGATATGCTATTATTTCACTCCTTGCAGTAATTATAGCAAGCTACCTTAATTTACTGTTGGACGACCTCTGGTTGGGGTGAGTAAAGGGTTGGGAATGAGAGTGCCAACTCTGGTCTGTCTGATGATTGGTACTCTCAGACTGCAGGCACAGGGCAGATGTTCACCTGCCTCCTCCAAAGCATCTTCTGCTATAGGCCACCAAGTGTTCACAGTGAGTATTTGGATAATATGTGTGCAATGCTTGATAGTGTGTGTGATGTTAACATAGGTCTATTTTCTGAGGACCTGAGCATTGACAGTTAGCAACTAGCTGTCCTCTAAAGAGGAAGCTTTTAAATGTGACTAATGCCGATAATATGACCCAGGTTTTCACTCAACCATCTAAAGTGCATACTGATATTGTTGGATTTGTGACATCCACTTGTGTTGATCATATCTTCACTAATGCTGCAGAGGTTTGCTACAAAGCAATATCAATTGCCATTGGCTGTAGTGACCATAACATTGTGGCAATAACAAGGAAAGCCAAAGTGCCAAAGGTTGGACCTAAAGTCATTTATAAGGGGAAGATGAACAGAGCAAAGTACAGAGAGATCCTTGATGAAAACCTGCTCCAGAGCGCTCAGGACCTCAGACTGGGGCAAATGTTTACCTTCCAACAGGACAACGTCCCTAAGCACACAGCCAAGACAACGCAGGAGTGGCTTCTGGACAAGTTTCCAAATATCCTTGAGTGGCCAAGCCTGAGCCCAGACCTGAACCTGATCAAACATTTCTGTAGAGACCTGGAAATAGCTGTGCAGCGACACTCCGCATCCAACCTGACAGAGCTTGAGAGGATCTGCAGAGAAGAATGGAGAAACTTCCCAAATACAGGTGAGCCAAGCTTGTAGCATCACATCCAAGAAGACTCAAGGCTGTAATTGCTGCAAACGGTGCTTCAACAAAGTACTGAGTAAGGGGCCTGAATACATATGGACCTGTGATGTTTGTATTGTTTTTGCTTTGGCATTATGGGGTATTGTGTGTAGATTGATGAGGTAAAAAAAACGATTTAATCAATTTTAGAATAAGACTAACATAACAAAATGTGGAAAAAGTCAAGGGGTCTGAATACTTTCAGAATGCACAGTACTGTAAATTGAGAAACTTGGTGACTGAACTTAACAAAAAGGATATATTATTTTACCAAACTAAGATAAATTACATAAAACACATTGGAAAAAGACTTTGGAGTACCTTAAATTATATCATTGGCAGAAAACCCAATTCAACCCCATCATTCATCGAAGATGATGGGCCATTTATAACAAAACCTTTCAATATTGCAAATCCTTTCAATGAATATTTCACTAGTAAAGTGGAAAAACTCAGAAGTGAAATGAAAACATTGAACAGTGAACCATCATATTTAGTATAAAAGATCTAATAATGAAATAGAAGGAATGCAGTTTTGAATTTGGTCAAGTTAGTGTGGGAGAGGTGGAAAAACTACTGCTACTAGGTATAGACAACCTTGATGGGAAAATATTGGGAATGGCAGCAGACTCTATTCCCACACCTATTTGATATACCTTTAACCAAAGCCTAAAATGAGTGAGTGTGTCTACAGGTGTGGAAGGAAGCTAAAGTAATTACACTTTCTGAAAATAGTAAATCACGCTTTGCTGGTTCTAACAGCCGCCCAATCAGTTTGCTGCCTGTTCTTAGTAAACTGATGGCGAGAATTGTGTTTGACCAAATGCAATGATACTTTTTAGAGAACAAGTTAACTACTGAATTTCAGCATGCATATAAAGAAGGGCACTCGACTTTTACTGCACTGACTCAGATGACAAAGGATTCGTTAAAATAAATGGATAAGATGATAGTTGGAGCTGTATTGTTAGATTTCAGTGCAGCCTTTGATGTTATTGATCATAAATTGTTATTGAAGAAACTCACTTGCTATGGCTTTACATCACCTGCCATCACATGATTGCATAGTTATTTATCCAGTAGAACCCAGTGTGTTCTTCAATGTAAGCTTCTCTATCATCAGATATGTACAGTGTGGTGTCTGTCCGTCAGGGCCTGGGGCCTGTTCTCTATTTTTACAAATGATTTGTCAATGGTTTTACACGAAGCTAGAATGACTATGTCTGCGGATGACTCCATGTCAGCATCCAAAGCAGGAGAGCTCACTGAAATTCTAAATAAGGAGTTACAGTCAGCATCATAGTGGGTGATTAATAATAAACCAGTCTTAAATACATCTAACACTAAAAGTATTGTATTTGGTTATAAACATTCTCTAAGACTTCCACCGCAACACTGGTCACACCTTTTATGCAAAGTTGTGCATAAAGAGTGTGACCATTGAGAAAGTTGAGGAAGCTCAACTCCTAGGTATAACACCGGATGGTCAATTATCATGGTGAAGTCATATTGTCAAAGTTGTTGTGAAGATGGGGAGGGGTATGTCTGTTATAAAACTATGTTCTGCATTTTTTTACACAAAAATGAATTGTACTTGCTGTTAAGGCTCTGCGATTGTCCCATCTTGATTATTGATCGGTTATATGGTTAAGTGCAGCAAAGAAAGACTTAGCAAAACTGCAGCTGGCTCAATACAGCACTAACATCAACAACATGCATGTCAGTCTTTCCTGGTTGAGAGAGAGATTAACTGCTTCTCTAGTAGTTTTCATGAGAACTATTACTGTGTTGAAAATTACAGCTTGTATGCATAATCAAATAACATTTAGCTCAGACACCCATACCTAACAAGACATGCCACCAGGGGTCTTTTCACAGTCCCCAAGTCAAAATCGAATTCATGGCAACGCACGGTATTATACAGAGCCATGATCACATCTCCAATTACTCAAGCAAAAAGCTAAATGACTTATACAAAATTGATTAAACAACATCTCATGGAACGGCAGAGACTGTGAGGGGACACACACAAACACACGCACACACAGACACGCTTAAACACACATTGTTTTTGTTGTATTGTTCGTATTCTTTTTTAGTTGTATTGTTTGTATATCGTTGTATTTAAACATGTTGTGACTGTCTTTGTCTATTGGTCTATCAGTGTTTTGTTGTCATGTTTTGTGTTTCTTGTGGACCCCAGGAAGAGTAGCTGCTCCTTCTGCAAAAGCTAATGGGGATCCAAATAAACAAATAAATAAAATGTGACGCCAGGGTGGCGGAGAGAGACAGAGAGGGAGAAAGATAGAAAGGGGGCGAGAGAAGCAGCGCGAGAGACTAGGTTGTTAGACAGAGAGGTATACAGAGAGCTGCAGGGTGACACTAGGCTGGCAGACAAAAAGAGAAAGACTGCAAGGGTGGCAGGCAGACACAGAGAGATACACTACATGGCCAAAAGTATGTTAATACTCCTTCAAATGAGTGGATTTGGCTATTTCAGTCACACCCGTTGCTAACAGGTGTATAGAATTGAGCACACAGCCATGCAATCTCCATAGGCCAACAATGGCAGTAGAAGAACTCAGTGACTTTCAACGTGACACCGTCATAGGATGCCACCTTTCCAACAAGTCAGTTTGTTAAATTGATGTCCTGCTAAAGCTGCCCTGGTCAAATGTAAGTGCTGTTATTGTGAAGTGGAAAGGTCTAGGAGCAATAACGGCTCAGTCGCAAAGTGGTAGGCCACACAAACCCCCAGAATGGGACCGCTGAGTGCTGAAGCGCGTACCGCATAAAAATCGTATATTGTCAGTTGCAACACTCACTACCGAGTTCCAAACTGCCTCTGGAAGCAACATCAGCACAAGAACTGTTCGTTCGGGAGTTTCATGAAATGGGTTTTCATGGTCAAGCAGCCGCACACAAGCCTATTATCACCATGCGCAATGCCAAGTGTTGGCTGGAGTGGTGTAAATCTCACCGCCATTGGACTCTGGAGCAGTGGAAGTGAGTTCTCAGAAGTGATGAATCACGCTTCTTCCGACGGACGAATCTGAGTTTGACAGATGCCAGGAAAACGCTACCTGCCCCAATGCAAAGTGCCAACTGTAAAGTTTCGTGGAGGAGAAATAATGGTCTGGGACTGTTTTTCATGATTCGGCTAGGCCCTTTAGTTCGAGTGAAGGGAAATATTAACGCTGCAACATACAATGACATTCTAGATGATTCTGTGCTTTCCTGTTTCATTATGACAATGCCCAAAGCGAGGTCCATACGGAAATGGTTTGATTGGCCTGCATAGGACCCTGACCTCAACCTCATCGAATATCTTTGGAATGAATTGGTGCATACAGTTGGAGGAACTCAGATGTGATGTCTTCGTTTGAGACCTATCCAGACTTTTTAAACTACAACGCATGACATGGTTCAATGTGCCTATAAATCAGCACAATCCATTTTATTTTATTTTATTATAGCCACCGTCGTCTTGGAGCTATAATAAATTTGTACCATGTAAACTGTGCCTATGCCGATACAAAAAAATAGTAAAGGAGAGCAATGTACAATACGGCGAACTTAGCAAATTAGGTGTTTGTGGTAACCACATGGGGGCCACCATCTTTATGCACCTTCGCCATTGGGACGGGTGCTCCTGCCTGACAGATACCATRGTGTGTCAGCAGTGGTGAGAACTCATCCAGCCAGCAGCCCAGCAGTTCAGCCATCTAGGAGACTACAAACAACTGGAAACAGGAATTAAGTGAGATGAAGGACATAATAGAGTGAAGGAGTCTGGGGGTTATGATGCTGTGATGTCTACAGTGTATACGGACAGAGAGATGGGAGAAGGAGGGATGGATACCAGCAGACAGGACTCAGGCAACAGAGATAGAATGACGGGGACTAGAGAGGAAACATTAAAAGTGGACTGTTGTTCCATAATTGTGCTTCATGAAGGCCAAATAACTACAAGCTACAGTTACAGTATTGGCAGTTTGGTCAGTAGCACTGAAGACAAACAATAAAGGAATGTCAAGACTGGGAATCTACTCTCCACTAAGGAAGCCGTTTTCTGGCAGGAGGTGAGAGAGAGGGAGGGTGAAATCACACCATTTAACCTCATTAGGTTCTTAGATTGAGTCCCAAGCATGAGTTTATTCATCCACAACAAATAGTAGTCACACTGTTATGTTATCATATTAAATGTGTGTTTTATGAAGTGGTCTCAATGTCTACTGTCTACGTTGATAAAAACAGATACATAATGTTTTCTTCAGCTGGATTATCACTGGCCAGAATCACTAGACTGGAGCCTTCCTCGTCGTTTGATATCAAATTACCTTTGATCTAGAGTTACCTCCGTTACCTCTTGAGGTCAATATTTAGCTTTGGTTTCCCTCTAATGGCCTCTCCGATCAATACAAAGCCCTCTCAGCCAAAAAGAAAGCCTTTCTAGCACCTTCCGTGGTATTGTGCACCTACTTCCCTGTAAATCTATATTTCCCTGGCATCCCGTGGCCTTGTACTGCGGGAAAGTGGGAAATGAGACCGCAGCCAGAAAGTTCACATCATTCAGAACCCACTGGCTGATGAGGTGATCGTAGTAACTGATGCTCTTCAAAGGCTTTACATTTAGACAATGACATTTAAATATTAGGCCAGGGGTTCCCAAACTTTTTCTGCCCGCGACGCCATTTTGATGTAAAAAAATATATTTTTGCACCCGGTGTATAAAAAGGGATGGAATCAATGGCCAAATGTTTACTTCTTTAATTGGGGCTATGACAGTCTTTTACAAATCAGTCTGACAGTACTTTTGACAGTATTTAAATCTGAAGGAAGTCTGGTTTGAAGTGACATGCATCAGAAAGGTATTGGGAAGTTCAGAAGATCGGGCAATAGTTTTGCATGATCTACTGTGTAGAAAAGAAGAACAACATGTTCTATTTCCCCCAGTCTGATCTTGTCCACTCTGTTCTGAGTCCTGCTTGGCATGTGGGCATTGTAGAAGGAAACAGAACACATACATGGTCCTGGGATTCTTATCATTCAGTGCAAACAATAATTAGAGCAAGAAAAACAAAAGGTACAAAAAAAGGTGCAATGGGACATCTAGTGACCAAAACCCGAACAGTCTTGGCCAAAACCTGACAGAATCCCCCTCCTAGGAACGCTCCTGACGTTCCTACCAGCCTTCTCAGGGTGGAGGTCCTGAACTGACGAATGAGGTCAGGGTCCAGTATGTCCTTGGCAGGAACCCAGGAGCGCTCCTCGGGACCGTAGCCTTCCCAGTCCACCAGATACTGCCAGGACCGCTGCACCCGGCGGGAATCCAGTATCCGGTGACGGTATAAGCCGACTGGCCACCGATGACACGGGGCAGGAGGTCTGCCTGCCGGGATAAGGGGAGAAAAAACAACATTTTAATAAAGAAATGTGAAATGTTGGATTGATCTTAAGGGATCGGGTAAGTGCAGGCGAAAAGTAACGGGATTGATCTCCTGGCAATCTTAAAGGGACCGATGAACCTCTGGGACAGCTTGCGAGACTCCACCCGTAGTGGTAAGTTCTTAGTTGAGAGCCATACTCTCTGGCCGGGTACAGGGTAGGACCAGGACGCGACGTCTGTTGGCTTTTCGTTGGTACTGCTGAGAGGAACGCAGAAGATTAAGACGTGCCTTCTCCACGTAAGCCGACAGCGTTTGATGAACGTCGAGGCTGAAGGCACTCTGACTTCTGCCTCCTGGTCCGGAACAATAGAGGCGCATAGCCAAACTGACACTCATGCGGGATATACCAGTGGAGGAGGAGCACAAGGTGTTGTGCGCGTACTCGGCCCAAACAATGAAGGATGACCATGTGACGGGTTGTTGGAAACCATGCATCTGAGGGTGGTTTCCAGCTCCTGATTCATCCTTCAGTTTGGCCATTTGACTCCGGATGGTACCCTGAAGTAAACTGCCTGCCCCTATGAGTTGGCAGAAGGCCTTCCAAAACCTTGAGGCGAACTGGGACCTCTGTCGGAAACCATATCTTGCGGAATCCCAAAGACTCGGAACACGGTTAATCACCAACTCAGCTGTTCCTTGGAGAAGGTAATTTGTCAAGGAACAAACCTGGCCGCCTTAGAAAACCTGTCGATGAACTAGGATCGTAGTATTCCATGGACGGAGGAAGCCAGTAATAAAGTCCAACGAGATATGGGACCAGGGTCGGTGGGAATAATAGAGGGTGAAGGAGTCCTTGAGGCGGAGGTGAGAAGAGATTGCCCTGGCAGCACACGGAACAGGCCTTGACGAAAGTGGCAACGTCTTCTTTTTATGGTGGCCACCAGAACTTACGCTGGATGAACTCCAAGGTGCGACCACGCCCGGTGACAGGTGAGGCGAGAAGGAGTCCCCCACAGAAGGACTTGGGACCTGCTGCCTTGGGAACAAACAACGATTAGCAGGACCTCCTCCAGCCCGGTCGATGGCTTGAGCTTGTTCATGGTATCCTCCACTTGCCACGAATCGGAGCCACGATCTTAGCGGCCCGAAGACAAGTCATGTCAGTATCTTCTCGAATGCAGGAGAGTAGATTCGTGACAAGGCGTCCGGTTTGAGATTCTTCGACCCCGGTCTATAGAGATAAAACTGAAATCGGCTGAAGAAAAGAGACCATCGAGCTTGTCTGAGTTCAAACCCTTGCCTGCTGGATATACTCCAGATTTTTGTGGTCCGTAAGCACTTGAAACGGTTGAGAAGCCCCTCGAGCCAGTGTCTCCATTCCTTCAATGCCATCTTAACCGCTAGGAGTTCACGATCCCCCACATCGTAATTCCTCTCGGCCGGGTAAGCCGGTGAGAGAAGGCGGCGCAAGGATGAAGCTTCTTGTCTTCACCCCTCTGAGACAGGACAGCTCCAAACCCAACCTCTGATGCGTCTACCTCCACCACAAAAGGTTCATCCGCCGTTGGTAGTGTCAGGATGGGAGCAGAGAGGATGCGCTGCTTGAGTCCTTGGAAACCGTCTCAGCTTCTCTTCCCCACAGAAACCTTGTGTTGCACCCTTGGTTACAGCTGAGAGAGGGCTGCCACCGAGCTGAAGTTCTTGATGAACTTGCGTAAAAGTTGGTGAAGCCCAGGAAACGCTGAACTTCCTTAACGACTTGGGGTGGGCCAATCCGCTACCGCCCCTACTCTTGGGGTCCATCTGGACTCGACCGGGTTCCACTATAAATCCCAGGAATTGTACTCGAGAGGAATGGAATTCACACTTTTCTGGCTTAACGTACAAATGGCTGTCTAGGAGGCGTTTGAGCACTTGTCTGACATGCTTAGTGTGTTCTGAAGGGAGCTCGAAAAGATGAGGATGTCATCCAAGTAAACAAACACGAAGATGTTAAGCATATCCCTAAGCACATCGTTATGAGCGCTTGGAACACAGCCGGAGCGTTGGTCAGGCCGAAGGGCATCACCAGTATTCGTAGTGACCAGTAGGCGTGTTGAAAGCGGTCTCCACTCGTCCCCGGGTTTGATCCGCACAAGATGATGCGTTCCGCAGGTCAAGCTTAGTGAAGACAACTGCTTCCTGGAGCAGCTCAAAGGCTGTGGCCATAAGGGTAGCGGGTAGCGGTTACGCGGTTATGGCATTGAGTCCCGGTTATCGATGCAAGGTCGTAATCCACCGTCTTTCTTGCCACAAAGAAAAACCCTGCTCCCGCCGGCGAGTAGATGGACGCATGAGGCCTGCTGCCAGAGCGTCCTTGATGTAGGTATCCATAGCAGCTCGTTCGGGAGGAGAAAGGGAAAGATCCGACCCCTGGGAGGGCAGGTCCCCGAAACAGGTCGATGGTGCAATCGTAAGGTCTATGGGGTGGTAGTTTGTGCCCTCTGTTTGCTAAATACCAGTTTGAGGTCATGGTAACGCTCGGGAACTCGGGACAGGTCGATGGATTCTAGAGACTCGGAAGGGAACTCGGGAAGATACAATGGCTTGGCACGTAGGACCCCACTGCTTGATAGTGCCCACAGACCAGTCGATGTAGGGTTATGGCTGTGAAGCCAGGGATAACCAAGGACGAGAGGGAACTCGGAACAGGAGATCAGATGAAAGTTCATCACTTCCTGGTGTTGGGAAACTGAAAGTCGCAAGGGGAGTGGCACGAGTAACAAGTCCAGATCCCAAAGGGCTTCTATCCAACTGAGTAACCCTTATGGGGTCACTCAGAGGTTCAGAAGGAACGCCATTCTCTTTCCCCAGACCCCATCCATGAAGTTACCTGCGCTCCAGAGTCTACCAAGGCTTGAAGAGAAAACTTGTGGTCGTCCAGGAAAGGGTAACTGGAATGAGCAGCGGGAGTTGGATGGATGGAGAGGTTATGTTTCCCGTTACAGTTCTCCCAGGCCTGCACGGGAGAGCGCTTTCCCTGGAGCCCGACACGTGGAGCGGGAAATGGCCCGGTTTGCCGCATATAGACAGCATCGCTCCCTCATCCGGCGGTCCTCTCTCAGCCTGGGAGATGCGTCCAACCTGCATGGGTTCTGGTGAGCCAGCGAGGATAAAGGTGGAGACTCGGAGCTGGAACCGATAGGACTAGGTGAACGTCTACGGTTGAGTTCTCTCTCTCTCAGACGCTGGTCTATGCGTGAAGCCAACTTGATAAGGGACTCGAGGTTGTCCGGTGGTTCCCGAGTGGCCAGTTCATCTTGGATGTGTCAGAAAACCCTTCAAAAAACACACTGTGAGCGCCTCGTCGTTCCAGCCACTTGCTGCTGCCACAGTCGACGAACTGGATGGCATAGTCCGTCACGCTCGCCGACCTTGGCGGAGAGTCAGGATCTGTTTGGCTGAGTCAGGGCCGTTGGTAGGACCTTGAAACACTCGCTTGAATTCTTCAGCAAAGGTAAGTAGCTGGCACAGCAGGACTTTGGGCATCCCACACAGCAGTAGCCCAGGCTAGGGCTTTTTCCGACAGCAGGGTGATGATATATGCTATCTTGGACCGGTCGGTGGGAAACGACGATGGTTGCAGCTCAAAGGAGAGAGAACATTGGGTGAAAAACCCCTTACAAACACTCGCTCCCTGAGAACGTTGGGCGGCAGACGAGGTTCAGCCAGGGGGTTAACTGCCAGGGCACTTGAATTATGAACTGGAGCAGAAGCGGTTGCCGGAAAGTCGATCCGAAATCTGCTTTATGGAAGTCAGCATCTCTGACAGATTGAGAATGTCTAGCCATTAAGGCCTCTTGCTGAACCAGAGCAGCTTCGTTGCGCGTGGACAGTCCCCTCGTGTGGGGACAGCATGGAAAAAAGATCCTGGGTACTGGCTGCCTCTGGGTTCATTATAATGGCTCAGTGTTCTGTCAGGACCCGGTGCGAGAAACACAACACAAATCGTCAGAACCCAGAAGATGAGGCAGACCAAGCAGTACTAGAGATGGTGTTAATAAAAGAACAAAATCTTCAGGCAAAGAAACTAAATCCACAATGTCCAAAAATAAAGCCAAGAGGCACAAAATGGAAATCCTCCAAAATACAAAAGAAACTCCACAAAGTGGTAAAAAAAAAAAAAAAAACAGCAGGGAAAAAACAAACCTCAAAAGACTACTCAAAATATACACACAAGAACTAAACCAGAGAACCTCTGGAAAATCCAATAAAAGAAATATCTGTAAAGAACAAGGCTTGGGCTGAGGCTGGGTGCTAACTTACAAACACTGAGCAAGGAACTGAGGAACACACAGGGTTTAAATACTAACAAGGGAATGACCTACAGGTGCAAACAATAATTAGAGCAAGAAAAACAAAAGGTACAAAAAAGGTGCAATGGGGACATCTAGTGACCAAAACCCGAACAGTCTTGGCCAAAACCTGACAGCAATTAAATATCTTCTATGTTAAAGGGCAAGATGGGTAGGGTTCAGTATGGCTCCTGTGTGGCTCAGTTGGTAGGGCATGGTGCTTGCAATGCCAGGATTGTGGATTCTATYCCCGGGACCACCCCTAGGATTTTTTTCAGCGGCGGTGGTAAGGTTAGTGTGTGTGTGTGTTCTTTTTTTAGAATGACTGTAAGAAGGTAACGTATGGTGACTTTTTAAAAGGACATTCTACTCCAAAATACCATCTGAAATATAATTTGCCCTTTAAAAGCATTATAACCTGTAGCCTAATTGATGCAGCATAGCGGCTTTACATAAATAGGCTGAAGCATTGGTTTGCCCATCTGCATTTACCTAATTGAAAAACCCCAAAAGACTTTGAATACATCCAATGCTACAAATATACGYTGTGACTTGTTTTTCTCTGGATCAAAATGTGGCTTAGGTGGTTGGCATAGCGGGGCGTGGTTAATGGCAGGGTCTCCGACCTAATATTTTAGAGACCCTCATCTTGGCCACAGAGACAGCATTTTTCTGTTTTGAAGCTAATTTACTCAAAACTTATAACATTATAACAAAATCAATGGGGGCCCCATGCTATGACATTTTAATTTTAAAAAATTGGACTGTCTACTTTTTATTTTGGTGCTTGTTAGTTCTCTACTGAAACCCTGAAGCCCAAGGCAAAAAAATTATAATTGACTTTAGGAATTATGTCGTTTGAACTACTTAGTWACTCATTTGAACAACTTAGTATCTCATTCGAACAACTTATTATCTAGTTTGAATGACTTAATAGTTACTTTTTATCTAATTAGGCCTCATTTGTTATGCAGCTTGTCAGACCATGTAATGCAGCATTTACCAAACTCGGTCCTGGGGACCCCAAGTGGTGCATGCTTATAATAAAGACAGAAAAATACACGTTTAAAGCTTAATTACAGAAAGGAATATAAGTTGGAATATAGCAATAATATAAACAAGAGAAAGGAGAATGGAATATATTTGAAAAGCCTCAAATTGAAAAATGCATTGAGATGAAGCCGAGTCCAGTAGGACAGTGTCACAAGGCTACATAGTCATAGGCCTACATTTCACAGCTGCTGGAGAGAATGATACAACATCCAGCCATTGGGTGGCTGTATGTTGTATCATTTGATTTACACAACATGCCTACCACTTTGAAGATGCAAAATATTTTTTATTGTGAAACAAACAAGAAGTAAGACAAAAAAACAGAAAACTTGGCGCGCAATAACTGTTCACCCCCCCCCCCCCCAAAGTCAATACTTTGTTAGAGCCACCTTTTGCACCAATTACAGCTGTAAGTCTCTTGGGGGTATGTCTCTATAAGCTTGGCACATCTAGCCACTGGGATTGTTACCCATTCTTCAAGGCAAAACTGCTCCAGCTCCTTCAAGTTGGATGGGTTCTGCTGGTGTACAGCAATCTTTAAGTCATGGGCTTTGACTAGGCCATTCCAAGACATTTAAATGTTTCCCATTAAACCACTCAAGTGTTGCTTTAGCAGTATGCTTAGGGTCATTGTCCTGCTGGAAGGTGAACCTTCGTCCCAGTCTCAAATCTCTGGAAGACTGAAACAGGTTCCCTTAAGAATTTCCATTTGCCATCCATCATTACTTCAATTCTGACCAGTGTCCTTCATGTCCTTTGTTTTAAATGTATTATTATTATTATTAATTATTATTATTTTTCATTGTTGTTTGCTGTTGTCTTCTGTCTTTTCCTTTTATCTTTTTAGTTCATTCTATTGGTTGTTGGTGCATTGGGGGGTTCTTGAGGGTGGGGAATGGAATTAATTGCATTTTTTTTCTTCCGGGGGGGATTGGGGGGACTGTGGGAGGGGTCTCGAATGATTGAGGGACAGCTATTGGGGAACTGTGGGGGGATCTTGGAGGGTTCGGGCTTCACAAGATTGTGATCATGAAAAAGGAAACTATGACAGATTTTATATCACTATCATGCACACGCACCCTGACACATAAGGATGGCTCTGTTGCGGAAAGACTGATGCGTTTGATAGTGTCTTGACTATGGATTTCATAAGGTGAATGCACCAATTTGTAAGTCGCTCTGGATAAGAGCGTCTGCTAAATGACTTAAATGTAAATGTAAATGTTGATGCTGTATTGTTTGTCTTTCATGTTCTAATACTTTAATGTTACCCCTTCCTTGTGTTTTTTGTAATAAATAATTATTTAAAAAATGTAATTCTGACCAGTTTCCCAGTCCCTACTGATGAAAAACATCCCCACCACCATGCTTCACTGTGTTGGGTTTGCGCCAGACATAGTGTTTTCATTGATGGCCTAAAAGCTCAATTCTAGTCTCATCTGACCAGAGTACCTTCTTCCATATGTTTGGGGAGTCTCCCACATGCCTTTAGCGAACACCAAATGTGTTTGCTTATTCTTTCMATTTTTTAACAATGGATATTTTTTTACAACCCAACCCTGATCTGTACTTCTCCACAACTTTGTCCCTGACCTGTTTGGAGAGCTCCTTGGTCTTCATGGTGTCGCTTGCTAGGTGGCGCCTCTTGCTTAGTGGTGTTGCAGACTCTGGGGTCTTCCAGAACAAGTGTATATATACTGAGATCATGTGACACTTAGATTGCACACAGGTAGACTTTATTTAACTAATTATGTGACTTCTGAAGGTAATTGGTTGCACCAGATCTTATTTAGTGGCTTAATAGCAAAGGGGGTGAATACATATACATGTACCACTTTTCAGTAATTTTTTTTTGAAACAAGTCATTTATTTCATTTCACTTCACCAATTTGGACTATTTTGTTTACATGAAATCCAAATAAAAATCTATTTAAATTACAGGTTGTAATGAAACAAAATAGGAAATTCAGCCAAGGGGGATGAATACTTTTGCAAGGCACTGTACCAAGAGTCCAAAGGCAGCTTTGAAAGAGCTACAGGCTTTTATGGCCAAGACTGGTCAAAGTGTGCATGTGACAATAATATCCCGAGTACTTAAATGGTAGGGTGGCAAGAAGGAAGTCATTACTCAAGAAAGCCCACCTTGATTCCCGTTTGAAGTATGCAAAAAAAATACACTTGGGAGATTCTGTAGAATGTGGTAAAACCTTTTGGCATAAATGCAAAGCGTTCCAATTGGCGCAAACCCAACAAAGCACATCACCCAAAGAACACCATCCCTACTGTGAAGCACGTTGGTGTGTGTGTGTGTGTGTGTGTATGCTACCTGCCCTTCCCCTCTGAAGCATAGGTTACTGTAGCCTACTGACAATGTTACATAGGTTACTGTAGCCTACTGACAATGTTGCATAGGTTACTGTAGCCTATTGACAATGTTGCATAGGTCACTGTAGCCTATTGACAATGTTACATAGGTTACTGTAGCCTACTGACAATGTTACAAGTGTAATTCAGAAAATAGGTAGAGATGTTTAATTAGAGAAGAATGGATTTACTTTTTCAATGCTAGTTAAGGATACTGTAGTTCACGTTTCACGTTGGATTTATTAACTACATTAAGGTAAGATGTGTTTTTAATTCTAGTGCTGCTCTGCACACACAAGCTTGTCAGCTAATGTGTAGATCAGTGGAAACAAATCCTTATTTAAATGCATGAAACTCTGAGGCACACAACATTTTTATGAAAAACCTTCAAGGGGTGTAGACTTTCAATAGGCACTGAACATGTTTTGTGATTACAAGTGCAGAGTAGAATCATAACTGTGTCTTACTGGATTTGAAATAGCTACAGCATATTATGCCCAAGGCAAGTGCTTAGTCCGCTATATTTTCTGCAGAATGTGGCAAATAGTTTTAACAGTTAGATCTCAAGAAGAACCCTACAAAGTTTATTCTGAACAACCCAAACCCAATGCATGGGGACATATTAAAGCACTACAGCGCTACCACACCAGAAGGGCATGATCCATGAAATGAATGATCTGTTGGAGAGGATGAGAGAATTCAAGGAATGAGTAGTCTATCAAAGTGTGACTGCGGTCTATGGACTAGAAATGTTTGAGTGACAGAACAGATAGGTTTCCTTCAGATGGATGCGTCCTGCTCTGCTGTGCTCGGGGACCTGGGAACAACAGTGTGTGTATGCAACAGCTTCTGGTATTCATTGATACAGACTGCCTCTTCTCTGCTCTGCTCAGGCCATGGGGCTCAGACTCAGTCCGCCCAGGGAATACAACAGCACACACTCAGGCGGAGATGTCAGCGATTTGATTACAAATAAGTAATCCTGCTGGCCGCTGACTTCTGGATTCTTCTTACCTGAAAAACCCTCTCTCTGTCTGGAAGAGAGATCATTTTAGACTTGAGAGCAACATAGTAATCATTTTGAATTGAAAGTTAAAAGATCATGTAGGTTTTCTGAGAGTGTGATATGTAGGTCATTGGTCCCAGACTACAGTCTGATTCATGCATTTAATTTAGTTCCCCACTGAATAACTAAATAGGAGCTTTTTAAAAGATGGCAGTTTTTATGAAGTCTTCGAAAATCTTTAAAAAAAATACTTTCTGCTCTGTATCTGTAGCTTCAGGTGAATCTTAAAAATAGTAACAGTTCGAAATAATTTTTCTGTACTGTTTGTGTGCACCCAAGGGGTGCAAGGGTAGGAATGGCCTGCTTTTGGCCCCATCTGGTGCCTACATGACTCATTACAAGCTGGGGCAGCTCTCCACAGAGACGTAATTGACTGCAGCTACACATCTTGAACACTTGGCTGCCATTAGAGCAGCAGCACATAGGGATGCAATGGCATTCACACAGGGGCAGAGTTGGGAGGCCACAGTGAAGCTCTGTTTCAAACATTTGGACCAGCCAACACCCCAATGCCTAAGGTTTGAAGCTCTCTCTGCCCTGGGGTAAAATAATATCTTCCCCAGTGATTTGTTAACATTCAGTTGCTGCCATAAAGGGCCAGTTGTTGATTTTGAGAATAAATWWAAAAAATTGTGAACAAGCTTTTAGGGCATGAAGATTCCCCATGCTACCTTTTGAGTTAATAAACCATTTTTTTATGTGCTGAACTGCCTTGTCATTCTCTTTGCTTTTACACTACCACAGGTGACACACTCCACCTTCGGAGTTGTTAGAGCTTGTATAAAATCTCCAACAACGTGAAATCTCTTCCTTGAAATGTCCTTGATTTTTCTGAGGCAATATTCACCCTAACTGTACATTTTATGTGAATAAAACCACAACATGAACTAGTCTTTGATGTGAATCTATTGTTGGGTTCTTTGCGTTCCATCTGTAGAGTGGTTGTCCTGCTTCTTCTCTGGGCCAGAGGTTAGGTTAATTTAGAAACAAGCCACAAGATGTCACCCTTGACGAAAGAGGCAAGAGTCACAATCTGCTAGAATGACTTTAAACCAAGAGGGTTGTTGATACAAGATTCACTTTCACTCTTTTTTTTCTCCCTTTTTTAATTGTATGTCATGTATTGGAATTTGATCAATCTCGGTACTAGGACAATATTTGAGTGTTTTTCTTTGTAGGTTTGCAGATTAATTTCCAATAATATTTTTGAGGTCCGGACTGATCATCAGAGAATGATCAGTCCTAATCATTTCTTACAACATGACTGTTTTTTGGCACTCTATTGATTTGGGATTTGTAACCCTGCTTGAAGCTTGTCTTCATAATCACAGAAACTGTTTTTTGATCATACAGGTGGAACTCTTCTTTCATTCTCCACACCTCTCCCTATCTCCCCACCCACCCTCCATCTCATACTCTTTCCTTCCATCTCCCTCCCTCCCCCTTTCTCTATTCCTCACTCTGTATTTCTGAGGTGTCTAATTGGTGCCAGCCAGGGATGTGATGTGTGAAGCAACACGTGTTCCTTCTCAATGGCCCTTGAAGGAGCTAGCTCTCTCCTCTCCATACAGTCCAAACCATGCTCTGCCCCTCTTCTTCTCTGGCCTTTTAATGAGTCCTCTGGGTCTTCAGCACAGTGGTAAATGCTCAGAAGGAAAATTGTAACTTACACACAGCACAGGGATTGTTGAGATACTTTTAAAGTGTTAACGCAGTAATGGAATTTCACTCGAAATGCTGCTGTAGAAGAAAGTAAAGTGGTGTTTCATTTCTAAGGATTCCGTCTTTTTGCTGATGATCAACCAGGACAGTTGATCATGCATTGATGATGGTAAATCTTCAAATTATGCATACTGTGTAAATGTTTAATTAAATGGAACGTTATAGTTAGACCCACTATGAAAAATGACAGTGCAAGCGTTGAGGCCATAGAAATGTATTTTCAGCAGCCGGTTCCAATTTTATAGAGCAGAAAAGTCATTAGCTATTGCCCCTGAGCAGGTAATATTCCTGAATAAAGTCAACGCTGCCTTTGAGAAGATCTCATAACATAAATAATGTCTCATCCGTAAAGTGAGTGTACCAACATAAATATAGTACGTTTTTGGGCCAATCTTTGACAAATCCACTTTACAGATACTCCTAACACATGACTTACMGAGAAAAATATGAAATTGTCAAGACAATAGTAATTTGGTGTCTGGAGAAAACACAGAAATTGATGTTATGGGAAAATATGGGTATTAACATTCCTCATATTATTTATTTATGAAAGCAGTTGTTGGCTGTTCAAATGTTTTTCAGATTCACCATAACTGCAATGTGATAAAGAAAATGCATTATGCAGAGTGGGAGCACATTGTGAATCTTTCACACTTGCTTTTATGGTACAGTCTGGATATCTAAACTAAGTTAAAAAAAGAAACGTCCCTTTTTCAGGACCCTGTCTTTCAAAGATAATTCGTAAAAATCCAAATAACTTCACAAATCTTCATTGTAAAGGGTTTAACCACTGTTTCCCATGCATGTTCAATGAACCATAAACAATTAATGAACATGCACCTGTGGAATGGTCGTTAAGACACAAACAGCTTACAGACGGTAGGGAATTAAGGTCACAGTTATGAAAACTTAGGACACTAAAGAGGCCTTTCTACTGACTCTGAAAAACAACAAAAGAAATATGCCCAGGGTCCCTGCTCATCTGCGTGAACGTGCCTTAGGCATGCTGCAAGGAGGCGTGAGGACTGCAAATGTGTCCAGGGCAATAAATTGCAATGTCCGTACTGTGAGATGCCTAAGACAACGCTACAGGGAGATGGAACGGACAGCTGATCGTCCTCACAGTGGCAGACCATGTGTAACAACACCTGCACAGGATCGGTACATCTGAACATCACACCTGCGGGACAGGTACAGGATGGCAACAACAACTGCCCGAGTTACACCAGGAACGCATCATCCGTCCATCAGTGCTCAGACTGTCCGCAATAGGGTGAGAGAGGCTGGACTGAGGGCTTGTAGGCTTGTAGGCTTGTTGTAAGGCAGGTCCTCACCAGACATCACTGGCAACAACTTAGCCTATGGGCACAAACCCACCTGTCGCTGGATCAGACAGGACTGGCAAAAATTGCTCTTCATTGACGAGTCGCGGTTTTGTCTCACCGGGGGTGATGGTCGGATTCGCGTTTACCGTTGAAGGAATGATTGTTACACCAAGGCCTGTACTCTGGAGCGGGATCGATTTGGAGGTGGAGGGTCCGTCATGGTCTGGGGCGGTGTGTCACAGCATCATCGGACTGAGCTTGTTGTCATTGCAGGCAATCTCAACGCTTTGCGTTACAGGGAAGACATCCTCCTCCCTCATGTGGTACCCTTCCTGCAAGCTCATCCTGACATGACCCTCCAGCATGACAATGCCATCAGCCATACTGCTCGTTCTGTGCGTGATTTCCTGCAAGACAAGAATGTCAGTGTTCTGCCATGGCCAGCAAAGAGCCCGGATCTCAATCCCTTTGAGCATGTCTGGGACCTGTTGGATTGGAGGGTGAGGGCTAGGGCCATTCCCCCCAGAAAAAGTCCCCGCACTATGCAGGTTGTCTCTGTGGAAGTAGACAGATACTATCTCACAGCAAGAACTGGCAAATCTGGTGGCAGTCCATGAGGAGAGATGCACTGCAGTACTTGCAGCTGGTGGCCACAACCATGGTCCTGACTGTACTTCATTTGCCCCCCCCCCCCCCCCCCTTTGTCTCAGGGACACATTATTCCATTCTGTAGTCCAATCTGTGAACTTGTTCAGTTTAATGTCTCAGTTGTTGATCTTGTCATGTCATACAAATTCACTTTAACATGTTAAGTTTGCTGAAATAACGCAGTTGAACAGTGAGAGAACGTTTCTTTTTTGCTGAGTTTATATGCTCAGCAAAAAGAACGTTCTCTACTGTCAACTGCGTTTATTTCAGCAAACTTAACATGTGTAAATATTTGTGAGGCTTGTTCATAATATAATCTCACTGAGATATCATTTTAAGATCCTTTTGGAACTGTCCAAAAATGCTAGGAGTTATCCTTTGAGTTTGCAGCTTGAAAAAAAAAGACACTCCATTGAATGTCTGTTAGTTTAGCATTTGGAGAGTCCTTTGCTATTAAGAATTGCTTGCCTTAGTATGTTGGGCTGAGCTTGTGAAATGAACAACAGTCTGTCTCAGCCCAAGCCTCGTCAGTGGAGAAAAGTCATTGAAAGATTCTGGTGATATACATGCAATGATAAATGAGTGTGAATGTGGAAGTATGAGGATGGTGAACTTGATTTAATCTTCTCTTTGTAAAGTGTGTTGGGTGAAAATGCACTTTAAAATTGATACAACTGGATAGGCATCAAACAAGCAATCAAACAACTAAGTGCCAGTATAGAGACAAAGTAGAGTCGCAATTCACAGCTCAGACACAAGAGTATGTGCAGGTCTACAGATCAATCACGGATACAAAAAGAAAACCAGCCCCGTTCGCGACCAGATGTTTGCTCCCAGACAAGCTAAATAACTTTGTCTCGCTTTGAGGACAATACAGTGCCACTGACACACGCCGCTACCACCTCGCTCTCCTTCACTGCAGCCGAGGTGAGTAAAACATTAAACGTGTTAACCCCTCGCAAGGCTGCAGGCCCAGACGGCATTCCCAGCCGTCCTCAGAGCATGCGCAGACCAGTCTGCTGGTGTGTTACGACATATTCAAATCAATCCTTATCCCAGTCTGCTGTTCCCACATGCTTCAGAGCCACCATTGTTCCTTCCACAAAGAAAGCTAATTAACTGAGCAACGACTATGCCGCACCCGTATATCACTTCCGTCATCATGAAGTCTTTGAAGACTAGTCAAGGACCATATCACCTCCACCCTACCCTGACACCAATAGACCGACTCCAATGTGACTTACCGGACCCACATAGTCCACAGACGACGCAATCGCAACCACACTGCACACCTGCCCTAACCCATCTGGACAAGAGGAATACCTATGTAAGAATGCTGTTCATCAACTACAGCTCAGCATTAACACCATAGTACCCTCCAAACTCGTCATCAAGCTCGAGACCCTGGTCTCGACCCCGCCTCTGTCAACTGGCTATGGACTTCCTGACGGGCCACACCCAGGTGGTGAGGTAATAACAACATCTCCACCCCGCTGTATCCTCAACACTGGGGCCCCACAAGGTGCGTTTCTGAGCCCTCTCTTGTACCCTGTTCACCCACGACTGCGTGGCCATGCACGCCTCCAACTCAATCATCAAGTTTGCGGACGACAACCGTGGTAGTGTTCAACAACAACGACGAGACGGCCTACAGGAGGAGTGAGCCCTCGGAGTTGGATGTCAGGAGAAAATAACCTCACCACTCAACGTCAACAAAACAAAGGATATTTGACTTCAGAAACAGCAGAGGGGACACCCCCCTATCCACATCGACGGGACAGTAGTGGAGAGGGTAGTGAAGTTTTAAGTACACATCACGGACAAAAATCTTCACTATGGTCACCCACACAGACACCGTGGGTGAAGCATCCATCAAGGAAGGTCTGAAGAAATGCCGCTTGTTCACCAAAAAAGCTCACAAACTTCTACAGATGCACAATCAAGAGCATCCTTCGGGCTGATCACCGCCTGGTACGGCAACTGACTCCAGCCCACAACCGAAGGCTCTCCAGAGGGTAAGTGAGGTCTGGACAACGCATCACCCGGGCAAACTACCTGCCCTCCAGGCCACCTACACCACCGATGTCACAGAACCATAAAGATCTATGGACAACAACACCCGAGCCACTGCTGTTCACCCCGCTATCATCCAGATAGGCGGGTCAGTACAGGTGCATCAAAGCAGGGACCGAGAGACTGAAAAACAGCTTCTATCTCAAGGCCATCAGACTGTTAAACAGCCACCACTAACATTTAGTGGCTGCTGCCAACATACTGACTCAACTCTAGCCACTTTAATAATGGGAATTGATTGAAATGTATGTAAAAATGTATCACTAGCCACTTTAAACAATGCCACTTAATATAATGTTTACATACCCTACATTACTCATCTCATATGTATATGTATATACTGTACTCTATATCATCTACTGCATCTTGCCATCTTTATGTAATACACGTATCACTAGCCACTTTAAACTATGCCACTTTATGTTTATATACCCTACATTACTCATCTCATATGTATATACTGTACTCTATACCATCTACTGCATCTTGCCTATGCCGTTCTGTACCATCACTCATTCATATATCTTTATGTACATATTCTTTATCCCTTTACAGTTATGTGTGTATAAGGTAGTAGTTGTGGAATTGTTAGGTTAGATTACTCGTTGGTTATTACTGCATTGTCGGAACTAGAAGCACAAGCATTTCGCTACACTCGCATTAACATCCGCTAACCATGTGTATGTGGCAAATAAAATTTGATTTGATTTGATTGGATAGTGAAGAACAAGCTTGGATATATTAATTTTAGCTCAAAGAGGAGCAAAGTGTCTCAACAGCACATCTCCATCAATCCCTGTTCTGTACCATTTTCCAGGTGGTTACTTAAGCAATAAGGTCCGAGGAGGTGTGGTATATGGCCAATATAGCACGGCCTAGGACTGTTCTTATGCGCAACGCAACGCGGAGTGCCTGGATACAGCCCTTAGCCGTGGTATATTAGCCTTAATACCACAAACCCCTGAGGTGCCTCATTGCTATTATAAACTGGTTACCAAAGTAATTAGAGCGGTAAATATAAATGTTTGTCATCCCCGTGGCTGTCAGCCAATCAGCATTCAGGGCTCGAAGAACCCAGTTTATTAAATGCTTTATATCAGGCGTTTACAGTAACAGCCTGTAAAGAGAGACAGAAAGAACGAGAGCGAGGAGAAAGTGGATGGAGAGAAGTGGTGGTAAAGTAAGAGGACCCTAGGGAAGGTCCATATTGGGGGGTGGTAGCAATTATGATGATCATGCATGGCCACAATGTGACCTCTGGTAGGAGGTTCCTAATGGAAGCTGTAAATTGTCCTTTGGTCTCAAGATGCTGACTAAGGAGCTTTTAGAAAACCAAGTAAAGCTCTATGGACCTCTGGACCTGTATGGCCACAATAGGCTTTTGGAACAAATGGGCTTTAGCAATTAACTTCCCTGGTTAAATATTCCGGAGACATCGACAGGTTTCCAAAGAAATAGAGAGGGCTGTAAATCAATGCGGATGGTTGATCGATAAGCAGGCAGAAACAGTCAGCAATAACTCTTATAGAGGCGGTATTGCAAAGGTAATTAATTTGTTTACTTTAAAATCAAGACTAAAGCACATTATTAATGCGAAATTAACTACAGTAGTAATGCTAAATGTATATTACTTTTGTGTTATTTTATTTCCCTGAATGATTAATAATTCATAGACAGTCATTGTAATTACTGTGAGTGGTTAACAAAAGGATTTGTTAAGGATTGCATGTATAGAACCTACCATAGCTAGTGAACTGATTATGAACCATTGTGCCGCATTATTTAGCAAGGTACTTCAACCAAAAGGGGCATGGCAACAAGCACAAAATTAACTTATGTTCCATTCCAAAATTCAGATATAGGCTCCAGCTTCATCAGACACAGAGAAATAGTGACCAAGTCAGTAGTCAACCTTCATTCCAAAGATGTTTTCATTCTATTCATTTTTCATTCAATTTGTTGGTAGACAAAATCATCAAAGCAGAACTGTTTTAAATCTGGTCTTGTTATAGATTGAAGTGTTCTTTTTGTAGCAAAAATAATGGGGAGAGGGAAAGCATAATTAACAAGCTGGTTTGACAAGACTCCACAGGAAGGCGTTTAAGGATCAGATAAGACATGGTGTTCGTTAAGAACTCAATTGGACTGTGCAAGTAAAAGGTAATTGAAGCCAAAGATTTAGGCAATGATTCATATCAAATATGATTTTATAGCTCTCGCAAATGCTTATTGTAAGCCCTCAAATGCGAGTCAACTCTTCACCTACTCTTTCCCTCCTAAACAACCTGGTCTCAGAGCATTTTGTATTATTCTGTACGTAAATCCGAAACACCCCATTTAGTATGATATGTTATGTTTCTATGGTATGTATTAATCTGTGGTTGTCCATCACCCATTTTGTATATGTTATGAATTACAATTCGTATAATATGTTACGAATTTGCAGAACATACAATATGTTACAAATTTGCAAACAAATTCTATGTTACGAATTTTAGCTAGGTGGCTAACGTTAGCTAGCTGGCTAATGTTAGGTAGGCTAGGGGTTAGGGTTGAGTTTAGGGTTGAGGAAGGGAAGGGTTACCTAAAAGGGTTAGGGTTAGGGGAAGGGCTAGCTAACATGCTAAGTAGTTGCGAAGTAGCAGAAAAGTAGTAAGTAGTTGAAAAGTTGCTAATCAGCTAAAATTGTTAAGTTATCTGTGATGAGATGGATTTACATTTACTATTCCACATCTAGTCAATGAGAGGCTGTCCTAAACAGGAGACTCTATCATATCCTGTTTAATATTCAGGACCATGTATTGACACAGCCTTTTTGCTTGAATGAGATTTGAGGACACCACGAAGCGCATGGTTTAAAGAATGTGTCATGCCAGTTTATGAATATCAGAGTATCTTTTAGAGTTTAATGGATGCTTTTGACATTCCTGGACCACTTATGGCACATTATTGCAGCATTACACTCATCACTGGGATGCTCAACATTACAAACACAGACAGTCACCTGATTCCAAGGGGAATTAGTAGGAACAAAGTCACAGAAGTAGGCTGTATCTGAGGAATATATGCTATACCCTAAAATTGATTTGAAAATGAATTAAAATAAGTTTGCAACATTGCAGTAACAAAGGTGTGACATGCTAGCACAGGAGGTTGGTGGCACCTTAATTAGGGAGGACGGGCTCATGGTAATGGCTGGAGCGGAATGGTATCAAATGCATCTATCACATGGTTTCAATGTGTTTGATGCCATTCCATTTCCTCCATTCCAGCCATTATTATGATCCGTTCTCCCCTCAGCAGCCTCCACTGCTTGCTAGATACAGGTGACTGCCTGGGTAGTTCAAGAACGTTTTTCTCTTCAGTCTTTGAACATCTGTTTCAGTGTTTTGAGCCTCAATAAGTATCTGCTACAATTACTGTAGGACTTTTCCCAATTAACAGAATATTATGTCTATTATACTCCAGTGGGGAAAAAACTTGTACCACACTTGCAAAAGTGCTGTGCTGATTATGTCGTAAAATGACATGGATCTCAATACTCTTGGGTCCAATTTCCTCTGCCTAGCTGGCTCTTGATGCTCTGAGAGGCTGTCCGAACAAATCAACAAAATGGTGCTTCATATCTGTTAATTGCGTCAACGGTCCCTGTGCTTCATTGCACTTTTTTGGTGAAACTAACATGTAGAACTGTCTAAGACCAGAAGAACCACAAACAAGTGGTAAAAGTGATATTTGATATTTCCGGATTACTGTAATACATTTGATTTTCAAATAGAATTCTGAGGGTGTAATTTGAGTTCTTGCCTATTGGCTAGTATCTGGATTGCTGTTCCCTGGTTTATCAATAATACAGTTTTTATCGATCATGTGAAAAAAACTGCTACTTTTGCAGCACTAGCAGAGTGTAGATATCAGTGGATGGAATCAGCCCTTCTTTGTTGCATTAGGACTTTTTGCTGTATTTTATTCTGGAGCACTCTTAATATTTATGCGTGAGTGGTGGAAATACCTTTCGCCTTACCCACCTCCCATTTTTGCCATTATTGGAGTGCCTCTTCCATCACTGGAGGGAAGCAATTTCACTCACTGGCTCCCTCTCATTCCCATTCGACTGTAGAGAGAAGAGAGTGAGGAGGGAAAATAGCTTTAGATTCCTGCTTTAAGTCCAAAGACCAAAAGTATCTCCTCCAGCTGAGCAGGAGGGAGGAGTTGAGAGCTTTCTAGGCAGCTTCTGCACAAAAGGCACAAATCACTGGAAACTGGGAGCAGCATTGCGGAGATGAAGAAGAAGGTGATGAGGAAAAAGAGTGAAACAACATCTGAGCAACAGGGTATGTCTTTACAGATTTCCTAAGTGACTGATTGCTTCAGGAATTGAACTAGACCCCTGCACCTGCAACATGTTATTATCACACCCGTTCATCTGTTGATGAGAGACTAGTGTTGGATAATAAAGAGAAGGATTCTGTCGATCGAGAAATTAATGCAGCATTTTTTATTAAATAGTGATGTAAATCAATCTGTTGTATATCCCTAAAAAGTAAAATACAGTACATGCCTTTTGTTTGTTTGGTTTGCAAAGACTATTCAAGCCTGAGTACTGGACAGCTGTGTGTATCTGGAGCATCGGAAAGGATATTATTTTTATGTTTTGCCTGGAATTTATGACACCAATTCAACCAGAAAACCAATCATGATTTCTGTATGTAAAATGAATAGCCCGAAGCTTGACTAAAAAGACTGCCTTTTCGCTTGAACCGTATGTGTAGCCTTGGAACAGAGATCATTATGGTAACTGCCCCCACATCAGAATCAATCAGCCCTGGGTCTCTACCTAACGATGCCCAGGAGACCACTATCCAGAACAAAACAGGAAAGAGGAGGAAGAGCATGCTAAAACAATCATGGATGGAGATCACCGTAGCTTTCATGAGGAGGACAAAAGTCCACGGGCTGATGTTCGTCTTCTCCCCAGACAAGACCCTGACCCAGCGGATCCTTTGGCTCCTGGCCTTCTTTGTGTGTGTGAGTCTCTTGTTCACCTGGTCTTGGAACCGCATCCTCTACCTGATGTCCTACCCGGCCGTCACCAGGATTAAGATGGAGTGGACTCACAACATGTCCTTCCCGGCCGTGACCTTCTGCAACCACAACCTGTTCCGGGTGTCCAGTCTGACCAAGGTTGACCTGTACCACTGTGGTTACTGGATGGACCTGATGCACCAGAACCACTCGGTTATGGAGAAGAGCCTGGCACTTCTGAGGGACAACCACAAGTATAACCTTCTCAGCCTGCTGGACTTCAACGGCTACACCCCGCCTCCTCGTTACCATGTCAACACCACCGAGATGATTGGCAGGCTGGGCCACCAACTGGAGGACATGTTGCTGGAATGCAGGTTCCGGGGGGAAAACTGTACTCACCAGAACTTCACCACTGTATGTMAAGTAATATAGCCTAGAGATATCACGAAAGATGTCTGTGAGGGGTTGCTGATGTGCGTTTTGTGTACAGGGTATTAATAATTCATTCAATGGTGTGTTTGAATGATATTCACTCTAGCGGGTATTCTCTAGGCAGGATTGAAGACACTGACGTTTTAAGGCTAGCTACCGGTATCATGTCAGATGAATTTGTCTTGTCCTTGTCCTTTTCTTTTGTTTTGCTTATACAACATAATAGTTGTTCAGTGAATTGTAAGACTACAAAGAATACAGATACACCTAGTTTATAGGATGGTATTGATCTGGTAGAAATACTGTTCTTTTTTTCCTAACATAGATCACAGTTGCGCATTGTTTGCATGTTGGATGATTTTCGAAGCACAGTGGTACAGTATAACAAAGTCAACCCTCAAAACTATCACATTCACATTACCTCTCAAAACATGAACGTTAGTAAGTATTATTCAAACCACTCCGCCTTTGTGTCCCTCTCTCTTAGCAGGGAAGAATAATAAAGGCATCAATAATTCAAACATTATAAATGAGTACTAATGAACGTTTCAGCATTTCAAATTAAACATCTGGACATTCTATTTCATGAGCTTATTCCCCAGAGAGGTGGATGGCTTATCAGTCAAAATAAGCCCCTGACTGCACTAGTCGGTTWCTCTCAATCATTTTACCTCAAAGCTATTAGCAGTCTTCAAACAGATTGCTGTTCAATTTTACATGTAAAGAAAATGTCATTGYTAGTCACATTCAAAAGCTCACTAGACATAACCAATTTATCAACAGTATAAGATTTGAAAAAATATGAATAGACAACTTGGGACCTGTGTTTAAAGAGAGTTTACCCCAATTACAAAATTACAAATTGGTTTCCTTACCCTGTAAGCAGTCTATGAACAAGGTATGACAACAATCCATGCATTGATTGCCGTCATACCTTGTCCATAGACTGCTTACAGAGTAAAGAAACCAATACTTAATTTTGTAATTTGGGTGAACTATCCCTTTAAGTAGCTGACAGACACAGAGATTTTTATCGTGTGTGTCATTTCAAGTTTTATCCGATTATATCAAATTCCATCTAAAGGAAGACTTTTGTCTTTAGGTGCCGTCTTTTGACCGTTTTGACAGAGATTTTCCACAAAGATTAGGTACTTCAACGTGAGGCATGCAAGGCTCGTTATAGGGATTTTATTATATTCAAGCTGCTGTTTTTATAAGGTTAAACCTAAAAGCGTTAGAATTCCATCTGACATTTTGGTTCTGGCAGRGGCCAGTTGCTCAGAGGGCCTCATTATGGACAGGAGGGTAGAGGAAACTGAAGCCCTGTCATGTCTGTCTGAGCCYATGTGGGTCTGAGATGGGACATGGAAGACTGACTCTGATCTCTGGAGAGAGGCTTTGTTATGCTATCAGAGTCWTCCCTCTCTCTAAAACTTTCACCACAATGGATATTGAAAGGAAAATCTGTTGCCCACGCCATAGGATTCCTCCCTATGGGTTTCCTGTTTCTCTTCAAATGTATAGCTGTGGGACCAGAGCATTGAGCCAGGAACAGCAATGGTGATTATTCCAGCAACAGGGCTTGTCTAGACCATGCTAATGTCTGCCAGTGGCTATTAAATACTGACATATTATGCCCCAGCTCAAACCAAATGGGAGTTGGCAGTGTAAAATGAGTGGTGACCTTATCCATCATAAGGCCTTATTAGTTAGATGARACAAAATGTTCCTAACAAACGGGTGTACCTTGTACATGGTAGTTGTTATAGCAAAACAAGAGAGGCAAGCAAGTCTCATCCCATGATCTTGGATGTACAATATGTCCATGTGTACAGATGTAGGATCTTCATTTGATCACTCTWTTGTTACTGAGAAGTTTCCTGCACCAGCTTTGTGATTTACATAAATTAACTGAAAACCCACACTTATTAACAGTATTGCACTTTTCATGTATCTTACTTTTGGCCAGCAAATAGCCTATCCACCGATCAATCAACATTATGGACTAAACGTTCAAATCCTGTTGTTGCAGGAACATTTTGCTGTGACATATGTGTCAAATTAAGACCCAACATCTGTGTGTACACTGTATATGCCTATACCTTTGTGCTAAATCACTTTTCATTTCCTGTGGTTATTAAGATACACGTGGAGGATAACTGTATGACATACAGTACATGCTTAGTGTAGATAAAACCCTCAGAGCAATCTATGGCCAATCAATTCCACCTCTGTGAAATTAAATCACTTACGCAGCAAAATGKATCTAGAATTTAAAGGCCTTATTGCCTTTACCTATTTTAACTTTTAGTTCTAAGTTATAGCTCACCAGCCATGAGTGTCAGTTATGAAAAGCCAGATGTAGCATTCTAAGAAGCTCCTAAGGCTAACTTCTGCTCTGTTGGCAGACATGAGAGGAAAGTTGCCCATCTCGGAGTGAATTTGTTAAATTGAAGAAAAAAAATACATAAAACGTCAATGTAATTTGTGAGAGGTGCTAAAAGTGCWGTTATACTGGAAAATCAGCACAGTACATCTCTGAATCAGTAAAACTAGCTGGGTACAGCTGCAGGCAAAATATAGTGTGCACCAACAGTTAATATTAGATTACCATTGAGCTGCAATGGCATAAATTAATGCTTTCCTAGGGCCCATAATATAAGGCACTTCCTAATATAAATTGCATTTGAACAACTTAATTTAGTGCTTGGTGGGAGGGGAGAGGGTGGGTGGGCTTTGCCTGTATTACTTTCTGTTTTAATGGAAAATAAGTTGAAAATAAGTCCTAAATAAGTATCTAAATGACTCAGGGGGAATATAAAATGGGGCTGGGTAAAGATTGCCAGTTGCTATGTTACCGGTGTTCATTTATTTATTAATTCATCAATCTCTATAGCATCTTGTTTGGTTCAGTGTTTTCTCTGATAATTACCTCCGAAGCTTACCTGCCCAGCAACCCTATCCCCAACCGCAACTTGCAGTAAATTAGTCTTGACAGAGAGCAAGACAGAGAGCAACCATTACACAAAGTGACTGTGCTGTTTACTCGCTATTAATGTCATTTACCTTCTTCTTCTTGCAGATTTACACGCGGTATGGGAAATGCTACACCTTCAACTCTGGCTTGGACGGCAACCCGTTGTTGACGACGTTAAAAGGCGGGACAGGAAACGGGCTGGAGATCATGCTAGACATTCAACAGGATGAATATTTACCTGTTTGGGGAGAGACAGGTGAGTACGCAGTCGTATGACTTCACTTAGTTAGAACCACAATAACTAATCTGTCCATTTGAATGCAGTAATGACTGGATTTTGGGCCATGGTAGAATGAACTTTGAAAATCAACCAGCCAACAGACATGCATTCAAGGTGCCTTCCTAGCACAGAATTTCACCTGGACAGTATTACAACAACAGATAATGCAGTTCAAACATTTATCCAACACAACATTTAATGTCTCCATCTTGGGAAAAAGGGTTCCTTCTTAACAGTGCATTTCAACATTGGCTTTATCACAACAACAGATATCCAGTAAATAACATCCCATTCCCAACACAACACTTAATGCCTTCAATCCGGTTAAGGAGAGGAGCAGAGGTTTCTGTTGTTACATTCTCTGGCCTGCTGTATGTATCCACAGACGAGACCTCGTACGAAGCAGGCATCAAGGTTCAGATCCACAGCCAGGACGAGCCTCCTTTCATTGACCAGCTGGGATTTGGTGTGGCCCCTGGTTTTCAAACTTTTGTGTCATGTCAGCAGCAACTGGTACCTAATGCTCAGCCTCTCGCACAAACACCTTTCCCTCCCTTCCTTCCTTCGTCCTCTCGCTCTGCTTTTTGTCCGTGTTTTTATCCAAACCTCCAACCCTTCTTCCTCGTCTTGTCATTGGCTATACCTTCTGTGTCTCAGAGCCTGGAGCAAAATCCGTTGTGTTTACCATTCATGCATGGAATAACATGCAGCCAGGGCATTAGCTAATCCTGGACAAAAAAACAGTCTAATGACTCTGAACTGAAGTAGTAACAATGTGGTATTCGCTACCCACTATGCATCCAACAATGGATACAGAGGGAAAGACGGATTGGATGTACCAAGCAGACACTGTCTATACATTTATTTACAGTTATTGGTGGGCCAGAGCTAAAGTACCCCAGGCAGTGCACACACATCTCCGTCAGCTCAAAAGTACATTTTCCATATAATGTTGCTGGCAATGACTGATCCCACTTAGGATGGGAGAAAAATAGTATAATATCGCTGAATCCTGCAAACATTGGATTCAGTGATGCGTAATAACACTATGTAGAGAGAAACAATAACATTCGGAAGAATTTGGTTTGCTTTTCACAAAATGCATAGAACCATAGCAAGCCGTTAACTTTTTTTGTAAAAAGGAAAACCATTTCAGTGTGAACTTTACATTTTCTGGTGTAACAAAAAAGCAATGTAGCACAATCATCATGGCTTTGCAAGAGAGGGCAAAAAAATGACTAAACTTGAATTACTGGCCGTGATTAAAGTGTAGTCAGAATTGGCTCCCAAGAGTAGCACGCATTTAGCAGAAATTACACGTCTTCAGAAGCTCTCTCGCTTAAATCAACTCCACTCAGTAGAAATACAAATCATGGATAATTGAGCATATCTGGTACATCGTATCAAACAGATGTTCTAAGGATTTCATTTACCTTGTGTGGATAAATTTCAGATGATATTGAAATTAGAGCTGAAAAAAGACGTAGCTATAGGCTACAGTGCCTGTAAGCACGGTCCTATGAATTAGCCTGTATCTGATGGGCCCTGTGACCAGTCAAAATTGAGCAATATCCCTAGTAGGCATCARCCAGTTGTCAGAAACGAATATTAAAATAAGGCAAAGTTAGGACCTCAAGTGTCATTTTCATACCGAACTGAACTGAAACGTCCCGAGAACTCCGCTTTCCTCGCGTCCGTAATGGCCATCCTTTTTTTCAAATCCTTAGGTCATCTATTTCACTGTCCTGCCATTGTCACTAACTGTAACCACAGGGAAGGATAACAGCCCCCTTGTCACACTGTACAGTACACAGATTCCAGATTATGTCAGTGAATGTCAAACATCAATTTCCTTGATCAAACATTAAAATAATGGAGCCTTGTAGACTTTTAAAAATGATCATCCTGAATCTCAAATAGCTAATTGGCTAATGCTATGGGTCATTAACAGACCCTCTTAGCAGAGTCCTTTCCCTGTAATCAGTGGAGAGAGAGAGAAGTAATAACGTTCAGGGTATGCTCCCAAAAATTCCCTGGACTTCATTAATAGAACAGGGAGGTACAGTACATGCCCATAATACCCACATTGATTTTCACATTAAAACCCAACCAAATCAAAACATGTCATGAAAATGAGTAATCATTTTAATACGACAAAAAAATACTGTAGCATCACACTGTTGAGGAAAACTCGTTCCAAGGAACAGGCAGAGCTCATTATTCTGTTTATAAGAGTTTATTCAAGCAATTGCAGGGAAGCTCACACTCAGGATGAAACTGGAGAGGAACTTAACTATTACTGATGAATTATACTTCATCTACACAAAGAGCTGTTTACCCTTCCTAGGGGAGGCAAGCTTACATGAGAGATAAGGGGTACTTGGCTCCAATTTCTTAAAGCATTGAACAAACAAGAACCGGTTCTAACCAGTTTTCACAGCCTATGTGTCTAAGATTGGGGAGTGATAAGATCTTTAGAACCTAAATAGATATAACAAGAATTCAGCCTTTGCTGGGCCTTTAGACAAGGAGACAGTAACAAATCACTATTTTCTGCGGTGTATGAAGAGGGTACTGGACATTTGTGGAAAATTACCAGTGATATAGGACATATAGTATTATTTAACTAAAGCATTTATATAACATTAGACTGCAACATACCATTTTGCCCCAACAACACACACTATCAAATCTATTGCAATAACATGCCACTCAGCCTGCAGCTTATGAAATCCTGTGATTATAACTTGAAACAGTGACAGGAAGGTGAAATACAGCTGTGATCTAGAGACAGATATTTCCTCTGGCAACCACTTTATTGTGAAGGACCTCAAAGTGTCATTGGAGTCACAATGTCATGTTTTATACACTCATTGAAGATACACATCTTATTGACTGTACAAGTCACAACTTAGTTTCTCTTCAGAAGTTAGTGAAAACTCAGGGTTCAGGGTTTGTAAAACTTTTCCTGCTGACTGAGTTACAAAATGTAATTATCAGGATTAGAAATAATTACCAGAAAAATATTTGAATACATGAAAATTACACCTTGACCTACAAGTTATTCAACAAGTTATTTTATCCCAAAGAAGATTCTTTATCAAGGGGCTCTTCAAAACCCCTCTCTTCATATTCGAAAGAATAACATGAGGTTATCGATGCAGTGCATCTCTAAAACAGACAATTGGACACCACAATCCAAACAACTCTGAATTCAACCAACTTTCCTTGTAAAATAGCTGTTAAATTTACAGTTGATATGCAAATTAAACTCCTCTAATGACTAGAGCAATTCATTGACATTAATTGTACTGAATTGATTATTGTGCCATATAAATCTGGACGGATTCAACTATCATACTAGTATCACCATCTCAAATCAATCCAAAATGATTGATACATTTTTTTAACCCCATATCCTTCAACTCTTTAAAGCTTTTCAAACCCCTTTCAGAGGAACTGATGAATACATGACTTATCATACTTCCCTTCACCAGAACCACCCATATCTACCTCACTACAACCACATGATACAAACATGTAACCCTCTCACAATCTCAGTGGAAGACAAGTCTGACCTCAAAACCAGTCGTTAAAGGACACATTAATTATACACCAACAAAACATAGAATCACTTGGTGTTGAAATTTGGAGCAATATGTTTACAAACATGTCCACCAATCAAGCTTTGAGTGGGTATGATCAATTATTGCAAGATGGCTGAATGACAAGAAATCACCGTTTCTGAACTAATTTGGGCTGTTGTCCTCAGATCTGGGCACAGCTGTTTTGGGGCTCAGTAAGATGAACACCTATAGGCTGGATGGCTGGCTGACTGCTTATATTCAGGGTCCAAACCAAGGGCTTTGACAGATGTTGTCCTATTCGTTAATGCATCACTGTTACTGCTCTCTGTTGGTGGTGATGTGTTTACTGGTCCCTCCCCCAGATGAGACGTCCTATGAGGCCGGAGTAAAGGTTCAGATTCACACACAGTCAGAGCCTCCTTTCCCCCACCAGCTGGGCTTTGGGGTCGCCCCCGGCTTCCAAACGTTTGTTTCCTCCCAAGAGCAGCGGGTAGCGTACCGTATGTCTGTCTGGGTATGCTGCATGTATGCCACAAACTAAGAGCCACCCAATTACATTCCCCCTTCAAGTCTTCATGACGGAATGGACCAATCATCTCCCTCCATGTGGCTGTAGTGACTACATTTCAATGTCTGTCCCTTCCTGGTTAATCTCTGTCTTCTGTCTCATTATAACTACCATCACTATGGATTAGGAACACATAATGCTATCCTTTCCACTTCAGCTCACACATCCAGCAGTCATTATCCATTCTTTGTCTTCATACAAGCTGTTGTATATGGTGCAACCAGTATTATTGTGCAGTTGGTTTGTTTGTTTTGTTGTTTAGGGCTTTGCATTTGAATGTTTCATACTGCTAGGATACTCTTCATCTGCTTAATGTCTCCTAATGGCCAATCGTTGTGTTTAATGTGGCCCTTTTAGAGTAAGGTTCTATCCGTCTAGAGGATCTGATATTTCCTCTGGGTTTTTATTTCCTAAGGGGACAATGGTTATGAGAGCCTGTTGGCTTAATGAAGACTTCAAGTTTTACATTTTAAGTCACTTCAAGACTTATGCCGGGTGTACACAACTTTCAAAATCCAAACATAAGGATCGACGCTGGTAGAGACGAGAAGCAGGTACAGGGAGTGAACATTTAATAGCAACGGACATGGAACAGGACAGCACAGCGTCGTGACATGAACACATAATGACATTAATGCAGACACAGGGAACAAACGGTGGAGCAGACAGAAATGGGGAAGGCAATCAACAAAGTGAAGGAGTCCAGTGAGCGCTAATGCACGTAATGATGGTGACAGGTGTGCGTACTGAAGGGCAGCCTGGTGCCCTCGAGCGCCAGAGAGGGAGAGCAGGTGTGACAGAACCCCCCCCCCCCCCCCTCTAGGAGCGCGACCTGCCATCCCACCTGGGTGAGCCTGACGGGCCAGCTGAGGCACGGGCGCTGGACAAGCAGGCTGGGGCGTAGAAGCCCGAATAATCGACAGAGGCGTGGGAGCCTGACGATCCGGCTGAGGCATGAAATCCCGACGATCCCGCTGAGGCATGGGAGCCTGACGAACCGGCTGAGGCATGGGAGCCTATGGGCCGGCTGAAGCATGACGTGGGGTGGGTGCCTGCCGAGCCCACCGAGGCAAGAAGACCTCTCGAGAGAGCTATGGCGTGGAAGCCCGATGAGCTAGCTGAGGCATCCCCAGTTCCCTCGGCGACGGCACCTGGACAAGACGTCACCAACCAAAAACAAAAACTCCCTGATGCTTATTTTAGTGGTGTCAGCATTCTGAAAGGATCAACACTGGTAGAGATGAGAAGCAGGTACMGGGAGTGAACATTTAATAGCAACGGACATGGAACAGGACAGCACAGCGTCTGGACATGAACACATAACGACATTAATGCAGACAYAGGGAACAAACGGTGGAGCAGACAGAAATGGGGAAGGCAATCAACAAAGTGAAGGAGTCCAGTGAGCGCTAATGCGCGTAATTATGGTGACAGGTGTGCGTAATGAAGGGCAGCCTGGCGCCCTCGAGTGCCGGAGAAGGAGAGCGGGAGCAGGCATGACAGAGCCTCTCACATTAAACAACCGTCCTTCCTGTTGTTTTTTGTCTTGCACACATAATGGTGCAGTCTCATAAATGTTTTCAGTCAGACATTCACGCTTGCCATACAGTTGAAATATTTAGCCAATACATTTTGAATTGAATAACATTACTTGTGAACTTCAGAGCTGTAATGATGAGACACTTTGGCTTTGGTTAAAGGCARGTATAAACGCATACTAGTAGAAGTCATCGCTCCTGCTTGAGAGTCTACACATTCTGTGTGATGCAATATAACGTCATYATCTCACTGGCTTCTTCTCTGACGAGCTCTCATTGGCTATTGCTGATCACCGTTCTCAAAACGTGTCATTGCCACATCGTTTAGTGTGCGAACCACTAAGTTGGCAAGACAAAAAACTACAAGGAAGACAGTCGTTTAATGTGAGGCTCAACAATGTTCGAATTTTGAAAGTCGTGTAGTACACCTGGCAATACATGTTGTTGGGTTGGTATCCAGGTCAATTATGCCTGATTGTTTGTACCGCTGATCAGCTTTTTTTTTGCAATACGGTTTGTTGAACGCACAAATTGACTGATGAAGATAATGTGTCACTTTGACTAGAAAAGTAGCTCGTTAATTTTTGTTAAGTAGATTCGTAGTACTGTTAGACTTTCAAACTGTTGAGTGAAGTTCTCTGTACTGTTTGTATCATATCACACTGCAAATAGTTTATCAGGGAAAGTACCCAATCCAACATAATTTGAATAACATTGTGGTTTTTGTTACCATACAGTACATCATAATCAGCTGCATTCATTCCTAAAATGTAGGAAGTCAAGGTTTGCATAAAGTCTGTCAAGACAACAATTCCATTGTATTCATCTAAAAACCTCATAAACATATCTACATACAGTAGAACATTCCCTGGGAAGTATTTAAAACAATAATTCCCCATTAATTGTGGTGTCCAGTCTGAAGTTACATATTTACAGATTATATTTGCCCTGTCTCCATACCCCCCATGGTACTCTGCTTTCCTTTCAGCACTAGACCTGACTTGCATCAGTGATTTACTGCATGGTGTCTGCTTGCTGCTTTCTGTGAGCTGTGTTTACCAGCTACACCGTCGTCTGAGTGGAATATTCTTGTAGATGTGAACAGCATCCAGAAAACATTATGTTCCCTTATTAAACGTTTGATACCTTTCTGTTTGTTTTTTGTCTGCTTGTGTGCACTTTTTATGTTGGGTTTCCCGCTGGGCTGGGATTGACTAGCTGCTATTGACAGTGGTTCCTATACTGTGCCAACATACTGAGGGGAAGCCTGTGCTCTGTTCTTTCCCAGCTTCAGTACCTCCCTCCCCCTTGGGGAGACTGCAAGTCCACTCCCATCGACTCTGAGTTCTTCTCCACATACAGCATCACAGCCTGCCGTATCGACTGTGAGACACGCTACCTGGTGGAGAACTGTAACTGCAGGATGGTCCACATGCCGGGTACTCACACACATTGGCTTGACCATCACATAGTTCACCAATGGAATAGGATGAATAATGTTGTTGTTGTTGTTGTTGTTGTTCTGCATGGGAATATGTAATGACGTTAATGGGATGAAGTTCACATTCATATTTTAGCCCCCCCCCACCGCCCTCTCTCTCTCTCTTGTTGAATAGGGACCTCAATGGTATGCACACCCGAGCAGTACAAAGACTGTGCAGACCCAGCTTTAGGTAAGGCAGACAATGGTCATGATATCTATATTAGGAATATGAACTTGTTGTTAGTAGATACACCACACAACATTTTTCTGAAAGCCCTGAAGCACAAGGCAAAAAAATTACAAATACTTACTCTTGGAATTATCTCGTTTGAACGACTTAGTATCTTGTGTGAACGACTTAGTATCTCGTTCAAACGATTTTTCAAAAARCGATTTAGTTGTTATTTGTTCTAATTAGGCCTCATTTGTTTCGTGTCATGGTTGCTGCAGCCAKTCCTTCACTGATTCCATCCATTGATATTATTATTCATTGACAGTTCTTTGACAGCCTAAAGCCCGTCTGCTTTTGAGTGCCAGAGCATGTAAGTGGGCGAGTGTGGAGCGAGGAGTAGAGCATAATCAGAGAAAATTTGAAGAAATGTTGTCGGCCTTCTCTACCACTCCAATTTCGCTCTGGWACTGCTCAGCCACAAACTCGGGGCATGCTCTGCCTAGCATTTTTCATTTCCTTTATCCCTATTCTTTTAATTAGGCCTTTTCGGTTGTAATTATTTAGCCTGCCCCACCCACAGTAGCCTTTATCTAGTTTACATTCATCTTTCTAACATTAGGATACGTAGTTTATATTTTGAAGGACTTCAAATGTATTAATGGATGTTTTAGGTAGGCAATACATAGGCTACTGTAAAATGTGCTTTCATTTTKTTTGGGGGGGGGTGGTAGAAACACCAAAATATAAATCAATTTAGTGAAGTTAAAATATCAAAAACAATTATTATTATTATTATTAAGGCAGACACAATCCGGTTTATGATTGATACGCAAAACAACGCCGGATTCAAAACTTCGAATTTTTCAATTTAAATTACTGTAAAATTCTTGCAACTAATAGAATGTTATATATATGGGGTATACAATCTTCCCAGCTCTGCAGATTCTGTTGTGAGGAGGCAGAGTCATTAGATCATTTATTTTGGTATTGTCCATATGTAGCTCGTTTTTGGTCACAGGTCCAGGAATGGCTGAAGAATTGCAACATTTGCCTAAAACTAACGCTACAGATAGCAATACTGGGGGATTTGAAAAGCCATAGTCAACAATCAATAATAATAATATAATTATTTTAGCAAAAATGTTTATTTTTAATTTACAATCTATAGAAGCTATGAGAATAGGAAGGTTCAAGTCTTTTGTGAAGCATCACAGCACAGTTGAAAAATATATGGCAAATAAAAATCCGAAATGGATGATGTTGGAAGATAGATGGGAGGGGTTGAGTGGACTGAAGGGTGGACTAAATAACAAGATAAACAATGTAGGGCATACGGGATCTGTGAAATGTGTATAGGTGCGGAGCTTTTGTGAAATAGCACAGTTACAAGTGGAAATAAAATTGGATGGACAACAGAAATAGAGGAAGGACTAAGAACAAATAAGAGAGAACTATTGTAAAGTGGACTGTGTCTGTAAGATGGGTATAAGATGTATAAATTGAAGGTAAAAGCAGAAGTGTTTATTAGTTTACTCCAATTGGGGGATCGGTGGTAGGGTGCGGGGAATAATAATAAAGGTATATTCTTTAAAAAAGTATGTATGTCTATATAGGTATGTGTATGTATATATGTGTATATGTATGCATGCGTGTAGGGATATATATATTTACCCCAAAAAATATGGGGGATTGGAAATGATGCAGACAATTACATTGGAAGCAACATTCTTTCCGCAAGATTAAGCTGATCCAACCCCCCCAAAATAATAAAAAATAATAATAATAAWAAAAAAAAGGCAGACACAATTTAAAGCTTAATAACATACCGGAATATTAGTGGAAATATAACTATAATATAAACAAGAGAAAGGAGAATGGAATATACAGTGCCTTCAGAAAGTTTTCACACCCTATGACTTTTCCCACATTTTGTTCAACCTGAATTGAAAATAGATTGAATTGAGATGTTGTGTCACTGGCCTACGTACAATACCCCATAATATCATAGTGTAATTATGTTTTTAGACATTTTGTAAGCTGAAATGTCTTCAGTCAATAAGTATTCAACCCCCTTGTTATGACAAGCTTAAATAGGTTTGGGAGTAAAAATGTGAATAACAAGTCACATAACAAGTTGCATGGACTCACTCTGTGTGCAATAAGTGTTTAACATGATTTTGGAATGACTACGTAATTGATGTACCCAACACATGTCCCTCAGTCAAGCAGTGAATTTTAAAAACAGATTAAACCACAAAGACCAGGAAGGTTGTCATCGGCAAGGACTAGGACGTTTTTTATGATAAAAATAAACAGACTAGAGCTAAGCATAGGCAAAATCCTGGAGGAAAACGTGGTTCACTTTTCTTTCCAACAGACACTGGGAGACAAACTCACCTTTCAGCAGGACAATAGCCTAAAACACAAGGCTTACCAAGATGCTTAACCAAGTTGCTTACCAAGATGCTTAATTAACCAAGTTGCTTACCAAGATGCTTACCAAGATGACATTGAATGTTGCTGAGTGGCCTAGTTACAGTTTTGACTTATATCAGCTTGAAAATCTATGGCAATACTTGAAAATGACTGTCTAGCATTGATCAACAACCAACTTGACAGAGCTTTAATATATTTTTTAAGAATCATGTGCAAATATTGTACAGTCCAGGTGTGCAAAGCTCTTAGAAACATACACAGGATGACTCACAGCTGTAATCACTACCAAAAGTGATTCTAACATGTATTGATTCCGGGGTGTAAATACTTATGTAAATAAAATAATTTGTCATTATGGGGTATTGTGTTTAGATTGGTGAGAACAAAAATCTATTTAACATATTTTGAATTCAGACTGTAACACAACAACATGTAAATAAGTCAAGGGGTATAAATACTTTATGAAGGCACTGTATTCGAAAAGCCTGAATGTAAGTAGACCCCTTTCCTGCAGTCAAATTACCTAGTGGCCTCATGGGCGGAATGTTATTAATACTTTTCATAATTTCATAATTAACCCATTGTTCCCTGGGTGCCGAAGACGTGGATGTTGATTAAGGCAGTATCTGATTCAGAGGGGTTGGGTTTAAAGCGGAAGACTCATTTCAGTTGAAGGCATTCAGTTGTACAATGGATGGAATCAGTGAATGAATGGCTGCAGCAACCATTACATGGTCTGACAAGCTACATAACAAATGAGGCCTAATTAGATAAAATAACAATGACGTCATTCAAACTAGATAATAAGTCGCTCAAACGACATAGTATCTCACTTGAATGACTCAGTATCTCGTTTGAAAGACGTTTGAACAACTTTTTTTACTAAGTTGTTTCAATAAGATACTAAGTCATTTGAACGAGAGACTAAGTTGTTCAAATGAGTATACTAAGTCGTTCAAACAAGATAATTCCAAAGTCTAAGTATTTTTTTTTTAAATGCTGCCTTTGGCGTCAGGGCTTCTGTAACATTTTAGTTTAAATATTAGTAAGTAAGCTTTTATACAATTTTGAAATAAGGAACTGCTGATTTCAAATCAAATCAAATCGAATTCTATTGGTCACATACACATGGTTAGCAGATGTTAATGCGAGTGAAGTGAAATGCTTGTACATCTAGTTCCGACAGTGCAGTAATATCTAACAAGTAATCTAACAATTTCCAAACAACTACYTAATACACACAAATCTAAAGGGGTGAATGAGAAAATGTACATATAAATATATGGATGAGCGATGACTGAGCAGCATAAGCAAGGTGCAATAGATGGTATAAAATACAGTATATACATATGATATGAGTAATGTAAGATATGTAAACATTATTAAAGTGCCATTATTTAAAGTGGCATTGTTTAAAGTGACTAGTGATCCATTTATTCAAGTGGCCAGTGATTGGGTCTCAATGTAGGCAGCAGCCTCTCTGAGTCAGTGATTGCTGTTAAGCAGTCTGATGGACTTGAGATAGAAGCTGTTTGGTTCACCTGTACTGACCTCACCTTCTGGATGGTAGCGGTGTGAACAGGCAGTGGCTTGGGTGGTTGATGTCCTTGATGATCTTTTTGGCCTTCCTGTGACATCGGGTGCTGTAGATGTCATGGAGGGCACGTAGTTTGCCCCCGGTGATGCGTTGTGCAGACCGCACCACCCTCTGGAGAGCAATGCGGTTGAGGGCAGTACAGTTGCCGTACCAGGCTGTGATACAGCCCGACAGGATGCTCTCGATTGTGCATCTGTAAAAGTTTGTCAGGGTTTTGGGTGACAAGACAAATTTCTTCAGCCTCCCTGCCCTCACCTCCTCCCTGTAGGCTGTCTCGTCATTGTTGGTAATCAAGCCCATTACTGTTGTGTCGTCTGCAAACTTGATGATTGAGTTGGAGGCATGCATGGCCACGCAGTCGTGGGTGAACAGGAAGTACAGGAGGGGGCTGAGCATGCACCCTTGTGTGGCCCCAGTGATGAGGATCAGTGGAGTGGAGATGTTGTTTCCTACCTTCACCACCTGGGGGCGACCCGTCAGAAAGTCCAGGACCCAATAGCACAGGGCGGGGTTGAGACCCAAGGCCTCCAGCTTGATGATGAGTTTGGAGGGTACTATGGTGTTGAATGCTGAGCTGTAGTCAATAAACAGCATTCTTACCTCTTGTCCGGATGGGATCGGGCAGTGTGATGGCGATTTCATTGCCTGTGGACAATTTGGGGCGGTATGCAAACTGAAGTGGGCCTAGGGTGGCCGGTAAGGTGGTGGTGATATGACCCTTGACTAGTCTCTCAAAGCACTTCATGATGACAGAAGTGAGTGCTACGGGGCGGTAGTCATTTAGTTCAGTTATCTTTGCCTTCCTGGGTACAGGAACAATGGTGGCCATCTTGAAGCATGTGGGGACAGCTGACTGGGTGAATTGTTTCTAGTAGGCTATATTCTTATCACCTTTTTGAAAACATAGACTCCCGTTCAATTGTCATCCTCCACAGACTTCTTGGTAGAAAAGGACAATGACTACTGTGTGTGTGAGACACCATGCAACATGATACGCTATGGCAAGGAGCTGTCCATGGTGAAAATACCCAGTAAAGCCTCTGCCAAATATCTGGCCAAGAAATTCAACAAAACTGAGCAATACATCGGGTAAGTACCTGGATAGTTAAAGTGAGTTAACATAAGTGATGTAGGGCTCATATGTTTGCATTTCGATAAAAAAATCTATCATAAATGAAGCACGATTTTGTTATCCACAGTTCACATTACGAATGAAAAGTAATGCAAAATGTCTCCGAATTGATAAACAAAATCAATCAATTGTATCTTTAAGATGTACGTTGCAGTGTAACACCTTTTGTATATGTTTTGTTTGTGTCTCTAGAGAAAACGTACTAGTTCTGGACATCTTCTTTGAGGCGTTGAATTATGAGAAGATTGAGCAGAAGAAAGCGTATGAAATTGCAGGGTTGCTTGGTGAGAGATGTTCCCCCACCAGGCTCATTGTCTGTTTTTACAGACAGAGAGGAAACGTACTAGACCTAAAACTCAAATCCTCAGCAAGCACTGGGCTAAACTCCTTTTGAGCCTATTTTCTTTTTAACCTTTTCTTTTAAGTCTCGGCTGAATGTGTTTTTATATTGTACTTGAAAAGAGCACTCAGTCGGGAGAGGCAGATAAAAAGCAATGTCTGGATGGACAGTCCACAGTCTCACAGTTCCGCTCAGCTGGTTGAGATACTAAGAGTTAAAGTAAATGTTTCAAGAATGGTTTCAGGCACTATGTTATTACCTGACCTACTGTGTTTTTGCCTGTCCATGTCTGTTAATCTGTCATCCTCTTTTCAGGTGACATCGGAGGTCAGATGGGTCTGTTCATTGGAGCCAGTGTTTTAACGATACTGGAAATATTCGACTACTTATATGAGGTAAAGTGGAAGCACTCACATTTGTTTAATCACCTAAAAGTATTCTCAAGTAGTACTGTAGAGTTAATGATGATGAATTATCTGAATTTAATAAAAAATAAGATAAGCCCTTAACATAATGATATTGTCTGTCTATATGGGTTTAAGTTTTTGCATGTGCCTGGATTGTTGTGATGTTAACGAGATGTTCTTTTATTTAGGTATTTAAGGATAAGGTTTTGGGTTACTTCATGCGCAAGAAGCGACCACAGCGTTGTCCGAGTGACAATCTGGTAATTTGAGTCTCCCACAATGCACTGGTTTGTAGTTCTGCACTGCACTACAAACAAAATAACACAATGTAATGTTTCAGAAACTCAAGCCTTTTTCATGACCAGTCAATGACAGAGGTGGAACACTAATCAAAGTGAGCACTTTTTCCTTAATTATATACAGTATATGCTCAAAGCCTGGTTCCAAGGTAGTGAAAAAGCCCTGGGTTTCTGTTTCTGCATGAGTTGTCTGCATGCACGGTTGCTTCAATCTTGGAGTTTGGCCTATAAACTGATGTGGAAGAAAAGGTGAGGGAAAAGAGGTCCTGGCCCCACTCCTGAGATAACTGCAGCTACATGTACCAAGAAGGTATTTTCCCTACTGATATTTATTTTTAAAACTCTATTTTGATAAGACTGAACGGACAGGAAAGCTTTAAAATACACTTTTGTTGTTGAGAGGAAGTTAAACCTATCAAATATTATAGATTTGGACACTTAGACATAGTTTGACTTTTAGTAATTTAAACAGTTGAAAAAGCAAGATGTGTTTGATAATTATATTCATAGATATGGTTCTGTATTTTTGTTTGTTTGTTCAAATAAAAGGATATGTCAGGTTCATTCAGAGCATTCTATGTGACAAAGGATAGAGAAAAGTACAATTGTTCAACTGGATGTACCCTATGAAAGATCCACTCTAGGCATTGAATCCTGTCATTATATACACATTGTGTGAGCACTATGGCTGCGTTACACAGCCAGCCCTATTCCGATTTTTTTGTCTTTTGACCAATCAGATCAGATTGGAAAAGATCTGATGTGATTGGTCAAAAGACCAATTATTGAAGAAAATAAAAAAAGATCCGAATTGGGCTGCCTATGAAAATATCAGCTTGATAGTGATGGAACCCATCATATCTGAACAGTTAAATCTGGACACATGGAATACAAACATCCCTGTTTCCATGCCTGTTGCCTTGTTTCATAGTAAATCAACAGAGTAGAGTTTAAAAAATACCTTTGTGGCATTTCACATCAAGTTTTTCCTCAGGCTTTAGATGGTTTTAATCAGCAGGAGCCAACAATGTTATATTACATACCCTGACTGGAGGCACGTACTGCAACATGAAACAAGAACATGGAGCTTTAGGTGGATGTAATGCTGTGTTTCACTACCACATATAGTTTCTCCACCCATGTCATGGAATCATCCATTATTGAAGGCTTTCTTTGCATTAAAACATAATGATAAGCCATTTGTGATACCTTTGACTCTCATGTTCTCCAATCCTCCCCTTTTCTGCCAACTCCATTCACCTTCTCTCCTCTCTAACCACCCAGTGAGTCAATCTACATTAGATAAAGTGCTAAATGAAAACAGTATGAGACAGTGCAACCTACTGTATGCTAAAATAAGTCATGCACATGAGTGTTAAATGTAGTGGTATAATAGTTCTAGGACTACTTACTTTACATAGTACATTAGATGTGCTAAAATGAAGGGAGCAAATAGCAACCATTTTCACAACAAGATACAGTATGTTTGTGATTTATATTATTGAATGATGAATGTCTACCCTTTTTTAAGCATTACAAAACATACATGGCAGAGACTAGCAATGGTACCTTGCTTTCTCAAATTGATCTGATTTTTGAAACTTTCATTGAAATCAAATGGCTGAACGGAGGTAGCTCTCTGTGACCTTTAGGTATTAGTGTGCAGCGTTCTTGTCTATTCTCAATCGATTACACAGGGCTGTAGGCCTAGCCGTTTTGCAAAGACAAACTTGCTTGGAGCCAATTGTTTTACTTATCAGCTCTGCATTTGATTTTTTGGGGTCACCCTCATCTTTCTTTTTTCATCATGTCTATTCCAGGAGTTTCCAGAGAACCCAACCAGCCCTGGTGTCACGCCTAATCATGCCCCCAGGTAGCAAACCCCATTGATAATAGATCCTCCCTCCCATACTGTCCTTCTTTTTCAGACATTCTGGGAACCATTTCATACATTTCCTTTCTGGTTAACGAGATGTTGGTTCACCTAAAGCTGGTTTGGTGGTTGATTTTAAAGTAGTGATCACTTTATAAATGTGCTTTTCCAACACAGCAATAGGTCAATGATATTATAGCCAATGTAATGCATTTTCCTCTGTAGATACCATTTGGAAATCAATGACTCTCAATACCATAAATCAATTTGCCTTCCCGAGATTATTATCGGTTTATTATAAGCAATGAGTTGGTTGGATTCTACATCTGTTAAGAACGTTTGGGACTTTGCTAGTAAGCAATACAGTCTTGCTTCTTTTTGTTTCTGAAGATGCTTTCCTTCCCTTAGGATAAAATGCAGTTTCCTGAGAAAAATATAAATGTATAAATACAGAATAAGTTGTAGATAGTACAATAAAAGCCGATCCGCAGGGATCATCGATATTATTTCCTACTAGCTTTCCTGCAGGAACGAGGTCCATTTTAGGGGACCATTTGTACTGGATCCWGTGCCCAATAACATCACTAGATGCATTCCTTAGTGATGCTATCACAGGTCTGCATGCAATGCAGTTTGCACCAAATGAAATGGTTGTTCATCTGCTGGAATAGCTATCTATATCTTTGGCTATTGCGTCTTTTGAACCCACATAACAGCAATATATTAACTGAAACAACCGCAGTTGCACTAAACGTATGCAAACATTATGTGTGTGTCAATGACCATGTACAAATGAAGATACTAATATCGAGACAAGGACTGAAAAAACTGTTTTCTTTTCTCTTTCCCTCCTTCGCCCATACCATACCCCTCTTATCTTTCTCTCATATTCTTTCATCTCTCTACCCATACCGTGAAACATTACTGACCTATTGTAACTGTCCCCTGCACTACCACTTTAATCATTTTTCTTTATATGTTATCCCATTTGTATTGAATTATTTTGTCAATGTGTACACTATGCTTTCAACCATCTTCCTGTCTGATGCATCAACGATGGTTAACATCATGTTATGCCACTTCTTTTTGTATTCTGTTTTCCTCTTGGTCCTGGTTATGTTGAATACTCATTTATTTATTGTTCTTTTTTTCCTGTTAATGTCACATCCCCTCCCATTTTTACTGTGACCCGCATGCCTCTCTCCTCTTCTCCTCACTCTCTCATCACCCATCCCTTAATACGGTTCAACTCCTCTTCCCCCTTACTTTGTCTTACAGAGCACCTGTGACACCCTCCGGAGTCACTCGGACAGTCTCGGATTCACACCGAACATGTTACCTCGTCACCCGACTCTAGGCAACTTTGAGGAGTTTGCTTGTTGACAACATAAAACAGGGTGGGACCTGGGATCTTTGGGGTTTGACAGCAAACTGTGAAATAACGTATATATTATTACCAACATGGTCAGTGATAAATACTCAAAGAGTAGTAGGATCTGTGAATTGCCTGAATAGAAATAGAATACTATCATATGAATAAACCACTTTTAAAACAGAACTCAGGTGATAGGGCCATATCAAGGCATCGACTCTACACTATGTATTGGATGTTTCATTCATGTTGCATTCTCTTAAACAGGGTGACATTAGAGTGTGTTTGAATCGGGTTTAATCAGCCTATTAAAGTTTCAGCTTAGTAATGTAAATGGAAAGGCCTTCAGAGCRGTCTCATTTTATCTCAATTTATACACCTTTGTAATCACAGTCCGTTCTGGTGTGCTGAATATCGAACCGAGAGGCTAGCGATGGTTAGCACGTGTAGCATCACCATATCCAGGTCCATTCATAAATAGAACAAGAGAGGAGGTTGAAAGATATCTTTCTGGTACCACTCTTTCATTTAGTATACCTCAATGTGAGTAAGATAATTCAGATTTCAGTGATGCCTACTCAACTATGATCACAATGCTCAAAGGAGCTGACTTGAATCCCAGTAGTAGACTGCTGTTGTAATTGTTGCCTTGTTGTACTCAAATTATTCTGTTCTGAGATTCTTGATCATCTCATTGATTTGAAGTATAATACCAAGTGATGAAAGCCTCTTGCGTAAGGTTCCAAGACGATACGCTTTTGCAAGATTACTGAATGCCATTCTTGTTTACAAGTTACATACTGAAGAGGGGAAAACAAGTGTGTATGTTTGCACAAATGAACAATCACAAACTTTTCCATCGATTTTTGGAAAATAGGAACATTGTCCATGGTTATGTATAGTGCTCCGCTCAATGTTTTCTATCTGTTTACTGCTGAAAAACAATTCACATCAATGACTAAATGTTATTCTGTCGTGGTTTCTCATTTTTGGGGGGATAGTGTTATCAGACTGGCTGGACTGTCACTGGAAAAGAGCACCATTCACAGGAGTCTGCTATAACTTGGCCTCCTGCTTTTTCACCACTTTCATTAGAATAGATAAACAAGCAAGACATTGCACCCATCCTTAAAGTTAACATATGTGGGTGTTGAAATGGTTTTGTTCCATGGCCATGGCTTTTAACTGCTACAAAACACTCATTAGCACAAGTCCCCTGTGATAGTAATAGATTCTCTATTGGAAACTAGTGAAATACAAAACGTTTTCAAGGTGGTGTTCTAAATATTGATTGAAATGTGTAAATACTAGATAAAAAATAAGAAATTAAATCTTGCTCGTATGTTGATATATTTAAATGCAAAAAAAAAATTATAGAAATATCCATTATTGCTGTTGCACCATAAGGGAATTAGAGGACATTGCATTTGGATGGGAGCAGCTCACTTGCCATACGAACACACGATGGCCTACCCCAAGGATTGCCTATTAATCTGTGTTGATACCCAAGTTGACCTCAAGTGTCTTCCAGCTTCCATTCAATTTCAGGACCGGACACCGAGACAGTTTATTACAGTGCTTCAAAAACATTCTATTCAGTTCAKTTGGTTTGTAACACTGAAACGCATTGTATAACTGCATTATTATATACTATTGTTATTGAAATTTCAGTACATGTAATAAGACTCAAATAACAGTCAGTTTGTGATGTGTAAATGATCAAATATAATAAACTGTATATTTAACCACCTTCCCATGTACACACCTTTTTATCTTTGTTGTCAGTCTAAATGCTCTCATGCTACGGTTCCTGTTCATCACAGTTATCCATGCTATATATATATACACTATTGTTCAAAAGTTTGGGGTCACTTAGAAATGTCCTTGTTTTTGAAAGAAAAGCAAATTTTTTGTCTATTAAAATAACATCAACTTGATCAGAAATACAGTGTAGACACTGTTAATGTTGTAAATGACTATTGTAGCTGGAAATGTCTGTTATTTTATGGAATATCTACAAAGGCGTACAGAGGCCCATTATCAGCAACCATCACTCATGTGTTCCAATGGCACGTTGTGTTACCTAATCAAAGTTTATCATTTTAAAAGGCTAGTTGATCATTAGAAAAACCTTTTGCAATTATGTTAGCACAGCTAAAAACTGTTGTTCTGATTAAAGAAGCAATAAAACAGGCCTTCTTTAGACTAGTTGAGTATCTGGAGCATCAGCATTTGTGGGTTCGATTACAGGCTCAAAATGGCCAGAAACAAAGAACTTTCTTCTGAAACTCGTCAGTCTATTCTTGTTCTGAGAAATGAAGGCTATTCCATGCGAGAAATTGCCAAGAAACTGAAGATCTCGTAGAGCGCTGTGTACTACTCCCTTCACAGAACAGCGCAAACKGGCTCTAACCAGAATAGAAAGAGGATTGGGAGGCCCCAGTGCACAACTGAGCAAGAGGACAAGTACATTACAGTGTCTAGTTTGAGAAACAGATGCTTCACAAGTCCTCAACTGGCAGCTTCATTAAATAGTACCCGCAAAACACCAGTCTCAACGTCAACAGTGAAGAGGCGACTCTTGACTGGAAAATGACACTTCAAAATGCATTGAATCTGAAATGGGATGATCAAGGTATTCATTATCAAGTCTGGTCAAACTGTACTGCTGCCCTACTACTAAGTTGAAGTTTGAAGGCTTTGATGATCTGAATTTCTCTGATGGGAAATGGCATAAAGGAATTCATGGTTAAATCTCTGCTGTACTGTGATGCCACAACTGATGATGTGACATTGTTTTGGTTTTGACTGTATTTGACTGTGACATTGTGGTCTGGTCTGTCATGATGAACATAGTGGGGGTCAATCATAAAACTTACCACCAGGGTTTACCACCTTTCCTTTCCAAGCCAACAGGTAAATACAGACATAATGCATTGTAACAATTATGATGCAAGCGTAAATCAAATCTACAATGAATTCATTTTAAAGTCAGATTAACAATAAAAGAAGTGGTAAACTTGCTATGCTACATTTTTATGAATACTCTGTACAATGTACTGTCTCCTTCTACAATCCTTACTCATCCCTGCCCTCCTCTCCTTCTCCTTACTGCCAGTCAAAGAACAGCAGAGCAGAAGCCACACATTTCTCAGTAGTCTAAAGCTGAATATGGACATTGTCCTGTCATATTTTAATAATACCGGCAATACTGGTTGTGCTTATTGATTCAAGTCTTTTAATGGATATTTTATAGCATAATTAATTACAGCCTTGTAGATGACAGTGTTATATATTTATGTCAATCAATAGTCTAAAGACCTTTATTCTTGCTGCTTAAGTATAATGTGAATTGTTATTGCATCTTACCTCTTTTCCTTCTTGCATGACCATTGTCTCTTGACCACCGCTAGTGCATTATCAGCCTTGTTACTCACTACTTTGCTGGGAACCAGATGGTTCATTTCCATGTTCTGTGGAGGCTACTCTACAATCTTCATGGTCATGAAAAATCATGACAAAATTAGGCTTGGGGTTGTGCAATATTCAGTGACCATGAAGTATTGAACATGGGGATGAGACGCTGGGATGTTTTCTGACCAATTTTTGCGGGTCAAGTTATTGTATGTTATATTTCTGTAAGACTAGAGTTCACAGAAGCTCTGCTTATACCTGGTTCTCATATGCGTCCAATGTCCTGATCTTGTCCACATTCTGATTGTGCCCACATTTTTAGACAGGTGTAGACGATTGAAAGACGCATTGTGATCAGATCTTCATGACCACCTCCGGAGGTAGTCAGATGCATTGTGTAGACAGATCTGGACAGTGAAACCATTTAAATCATCATAATCCCGCCCTCTAAAATCATTGACAGGCGATGATGTACTGTTTCATCTTTTGTTTTATGTGTGATTTAATTTATGTGTCTTAAAATAAATAATGAAATATTATTTTGAAAGAATATCTGTGAAATGATTTGCATACAGTGAGCATATCGTTTACAGTGAGGGACAGGATATCTGCAAGCTACAATGTGGGCACAATCAGAATGAGGATAAGATCAGGACAAAAGACACATGTTAGCACCAGGTATAAACGAGGCTTGAGTACGGATTATAGTATGTCTCACCCTGTTGGAGGCCTACAGACAGCTGTGGAACTGAACTAGGTTAATCTGGCTCTATGTACTGTATATGTGATATATCATTTGTGATTGACCTTAAGTGGTCATTAAATACTTAATACCCTCTCTTTATCAAGTGTAACGTTCTCAATCTTASGTGAAACGTGATGGATTATCTGGAAATATAAATCAGCATTGTTTGGTGCATCGGTTAATCAATGTAGATCAGATCATCCACCACTAAACACGTGATATTACAATGCCTCCCTCCATATGGCTTCCTTCAACTACTTGGACCGGTTGTGTAACTGGGGTCTTGGCAATAATATTTGGGGCTAAAGGTAACTTTAAAATCATTGGTCGTGATCCATGGTAACAGCTTAACTGAAACTCACTCATCCCTGTTGCGCCTGCTGGTGCGTAGGGCAGAAAGTTGCAACAAAGGCTCTCCACTTAGGACATCTTCTCCACCGTGCCCCAGCTCTGACATTGACAGGGCTCAGTTTCGACTTTAACAGAAAATAAATGGGCAAATTTTAAATAATTTCCCCACAACAAAAAGCAGAACAAGAAACAACCTTTGAGTCCACTTTATTGAACTGTCGTGTTTTGAAATTTCAAGACAACTGACTGACAGCAATTGTCTAAATACTTAACCCAAGTCCTACAATAAAACTATGATAATAGGAAAGTGCAAAGTTCACTCGTCATTCTAAATAAAGATTAAAATCATGTCATATTTAAACTAATATTCTACAGTACTCTTTTCTAAAATAAGCACGGGGAATTGCTTGTCTTTACATGTGATAATGGAATCTTGTGATGTTCCAACCTCAACTCGGATGCAAACACACACGCCGCAAAAGCATTAAGAACTAAGTGTCACACATTTCATTATTTTAATAAGGAGAACATTGCAACTCATGAAAGGTAATGTGTTGTATATAAAAAAAGAGACTAAATGCATACATAAGCAGACATTCAATTATCAATAAATACATGCATTCTATTATTTTTTTCTCTTACATCAAAATGAAATCTTTTCCCTATTGATCAAAACCAAAGTTTTGGTAGTTGACAGCAACCTCAAATAGGAGTAAAAAATGTTGGCTTTCGTGGGATAAGTAGTGACTATCTGGAGTAAAATAACACGGCAAAACTTACTAGTTCTTTGCCAAAATGAAGTTACCCATCTGCGTGAACACAGCTAAAGTCAGTGGTGCAAAACAATGGTAATGTAGTAATATAGGTATCAACGGATTTCCTCCGCTCTCACTTCACTTTCATTAAACTATAAGACATCAGGTCAAAGCGGAAAGATGGTAGAAAGTTACAAAATGAAACTAAAAAATAAAAGCAATTACTCAAGTACGTATGGTCCACTGTTCATAATACATATGTTGACCCCATCTTTGTGTTCAACTTTACTTGACCGGGACTAGATCTAAACTATTAAAAAAGAAAATGCCATTTACCCAAAGTGCACAAAAAAAATCAAATACAAAAAGCCAAATAGAGAGCCTGAGAATTAACTGATAAATATAAATAAACCTCCTCTGTTTTACAACCTCCTATTAAAGTAAGTGGAAAATGGTTTAGACTATGATGAAGGACAAGGAAGACTGTCTCCAATCTTATCATAAACTATTAATGCAATATTGACAAGTTAACAGCAGTGGCACAAACACTATTTGAAGAATGTATCCAAATAACTACATTTCTGCCAGTACATTATGCAGCACACTAATGCAATTGTTAAAACCGCTTACTCTGCTGTGCAGCTATTGGCTCAGAAGGATTCACTGTTTCTCCGGGTCCAGAATTGTTCATCGCTACATGTTATGTTCCTATGTCAGTGCGCTTAATGTGCTTAACAGACAAAGAGAAGACAAACAGGCTTGCTAATAGAACCTAAAATCTTGCAGAGCACACAAGGACTTAATTCCATTAGGAGGCACAACAGGATATACTGAAGGGAAGGAAGTCTCTTAGTTAAAACGGGTGCTGCTGGAAGATGAGTCTTGCAGGGAGTCAGGATAGACAGGTCCTGTAGAGAAGATGGAGAGAAAGAGGATTGATTCCGATGTCTGAGGTTCAGTTAAGTGACGTGTGTTTTGGCATCTCATCTACGGTGGGCAGAAATCAGCAAAGTAGGGGTGCTGCAATGCCTCCTCTGCAGAGATCCTCTGGACAGGATTACACTTCAACAGATTCTAAAAGAAGAAAAAAAGAGAATGCAACTCAAATATGCGTTTGTACGGAAACATTTCTTGAGCATTCAAGCAGTTTCTAAACCCATAGGTGCAACATCGCGAAACTTCCGGGAACGCTTGCGAAACAGAACAGGGTATGGGGTTTGAGAAGTCCAAAATTCTTCCTTTGTTAGCCAACGTCGCTATGACATCACCAACAAGTGTGATCGAAGATTTCTATTGGAGAAGCGGTTTTAGTCTAGTATCTTCATGGGAGTCCCATACGGCGGCGCACAGTTGGCCCAGCATTGTCTAACTGACTTGCCTAGTTAAATAAATAAAATTCATACTCTACTGTCTTTGATTCAAGTTAGGTTTGGGAAAAAGCCTTGCACTGGCTCCACCTGGTGGTAAGTTGATTTTCCCAGCCAAGCGGTCAACTAGTTACAAACTACGCAACTCCAGACACATGCATGTTGTTTTAATGCCACTTGTGTGGGTATTTGTGCAAACCTATGAATTCAGAGCTATACAATAGAAGAGTGAAGGACATTGGATTGTAAATTGATGTTAACATCAAGGGATGGTATAGCGTGATAATACGTTGTATACTGAATAATATAAATGGTCAGTTGGGGGGCGATACTAACCTGCAGCAGATCCCGTCCTGTGCTACTGAGTTTGGGGACAACATTCACCAGTGAGGTCGTGGCTGGATACATGGGGTACGGCTGTAGAMAAAAAGAACAATAAGGGTAACGGATGTAAACAAACAGCAGCGCAGAACATTTTTGTTCCTTCTCTAAGAGATGAATCTGTGATCTGGAAACTGCCATTAATCTCATACCTTGTAAATCATATATTCRCATTTTTCTGTCAGGCAGTAGAAAACATGAATTTCTATATAATCAACTGTAATTCACAAAATGAGTGGGTTTGACTACCTTGTAGTCTGGGAGCTTTGTCATTGTCTGCCACTGTTCTTCAGTTGGTGTACCCAACAATGTGCCACAACAGCGTTAAGGAATGACTTTCACCACTAAATAGGACTCGTCAAGTTTAGTCATTACAATAGATTAATCTCAACAAAGTGGACCAACTTTAGTTCCTGTGTTTTGTTTCTACATACCACACAACAAATGGACAGTGCGCTGAACTTGGTGGTTAACTATCGAAAACATCTCGGAAAGGATATCTGAAGATCCTCTTCAGCTGGTCGTCGACGTCATTACCCGGGAAAAGGGGCCTTCCAGCGTTTGCCAACTCTAAATAAAAAAAATTATAAAAGTTATTGAAGATTCAAAAAAAGGCAGGAGGCAGACCTGCCAACCTTAAATCATTTTTATGAGTACCACTTCAGCGTGGCGTTGGACCCCATGGCAGCGAGCGTGTGACACCCCCACAGATCAAATCATAGGCAAATGCACCTGTTTTTAGCCTAATAATGATGTTGGCAGAAGACTCCCAGTATGAATGGTAGGCTATAGGCCAGGGCTCTCCAACCCTGTCCCTGGAGAGCTACCATTCTGTAGGTTTTCGTTCCAACCGTTATCTAGTGCCCCTGATTCTAATAATTAGCTGGTTGATAAACTGAATCAGGTTAGTTACAACTGGGGTCAAAACAAAAACCTACAGGAGGCTAGCTCTCCAGGAACAGGGTTGGAGAGTCCGGCTATAGACCGTTATGGGTACTTGGGAATTGGCTGGTCTTCAGTAGCTCACTAGAAAAGTTAATGTCAGTGACCCCCTCAAGAAGTTAGAGCATTTTGAAAAACCTGTAAAACAAAAACTGTAACTGCCATAAATTATATCAAACAATGTAGCCAACACAGTTGTCTAGTCAAATACTATTTCCCAACTAGAGTCCTTGTGTACCACCAACAGTACACATTTTAATTTTAGCCCCGGACAAGCACACCKGATTCAACTTGTCAACTAATCATCCTTCCCTCAATTAGTTGAATCTGGTGAGTTTGTCCGGGGCTACAACAAAAAGGAGGACTGAAGTTTGGAAACAGTGGTCTAGTATTTCATCCTAAATTAAATTGAGGTCTCAATGACGCTCACATTTTTTCTAGGTTAAATTTAGGGGTAATGATTATTCTAATTAATAGGTGTATTTATATAGATGGTCTTGTGAAAATGCAAAGTGACTTCTTCATTTTGTTTGGGGACAAAATTCTAAATTAATTCAATTACTGGATGCAATGTAGTAGTCTGGCTTACTGTAGGCTATTTGGAAGATGAAACAACTGAACTAGGCCTATATGAGCTTGTTTCAGGTCTCCATCCCTGACCTCATCCATCAAGTTAGGTCTGACTAATACCATTCATTCAACATGCCGTCATCGTGAACTGACTGGGCTATTACCACATCATTAGCAGCCTACTGTTGACATACAGCTACAGTACCAGTCAAAAGTGTGAACACACATACTCATTCAAGGGTTTTTCTTTATTTTTACTATATTGTAGAATAATAGTGAAGACATCAAAACTATGAAATAACACATGGAATCTTGTAGTAACCAAWAAAGTATTAAACAAATCAAAATATGACAGCTTTGCACACTCTTGGCATTCTCTCAACCAGCTTCAACTGGAATGATTCTCCTTTAGTCTCGAATGAGTTCCCACATATGCTGAGCACTTGTTGGCTGCTTTTCCTTCACTCTGTGGTAAAACTCATCCCAAACCATCTCAATTGGGTTGAGATGGGGTGATTGTGGAGGCCAGGTCATCTGATGCAGCTCTCCATCACTCTCCTTCTTGGTCAAATAGCCCTTACACAGCACGGAGGTGTGTTTGGGGTTATTGTCCTGTTGAAACAAATGATAGTCCCACTAAGCGCAAACGAGATGGGATGGCATATCGCTGCAGAATTCTGTGGTAGCCATGCTGGTTAAGTGTGCCTTGAATGCTAAAWAAATCAGTGTCACCACCACACCACCTCCTCCATGCTTCACGGTGGGAACCACACATGCAGAGATCATCCATCCACCTACTCTGCGTCTCAAAGACACAGCTGTTGGAAACAAATCTCAGACCAAAAGGACAGATTTACACCGTTCTAATGTCCATTGCTCGGGTTTCTTGGCCCAAGCAATTGCAAAATAGTTGGGAAGAGATTTGCAATGTACCGATTCCATGGCACACTGTTTATGAATTGACACGCAACACGACGCCAGATTCAAAACTTTGAATTTTTCTGTTTAAATTATTATACAAAATTCTTGAAACCAATAGAATGTTTAAATATATAGAATGTAAAAAAAAAAAATATATATATATATATATATATATATATATGGGATACAATCTTCCCAGCTCTGCAGATTTTGCTGCGAGGAGGCAGAGTCATTAGATCATTTATTTTGGTACTGTCCTTATGCAGCTCGTTTTTGGTCACAGGTCCAGGAATGGCTGAAGAATTGCAACATTTCCCTAGAGCTAATGCAGCAGATAGCAATACTGGGTGATTTGAAAAGTCATAGTCAATCAATAATATAATAATTATTTAGCAAACATTTCTTTAATTTACAATCTGTAGAAACTATGAGAATAGAAATGTTCAGTACTTTTGTGAAGCATCACAGCACAGTTGAAAAATACATGGCAAATAGAAATTAAGGGATAGAAGGGAGGGGTTGAATGGAGCTGAAGGGACTAATAACAACAAGATAACAAATGTAAAACATACGGGGTCTGTAAAATGTATTTAGGTTCAGAACTTTTGTGAAACAGCACAGTTACAAATATATGGCAAATAGAAATCAAACTGGATGGACATCACAAAGAGAGGAAGGCCAGGACTAAAAACAAAAYATAACTATTGTAAAATAGATTGTGTCTGTAAAATGTGTATAGTATGTATAAGTTGGAAGTTGAAGCCTAAGTGTTATTGATTAGTAGTTTACTCCAATTGGGGGAGGGGTGGTAGGGTTTGCAGGGAATAATAAAGGAAGGTATATTCTAAAGAAACATATGTAGGTACACTACCGTTCAAAAGCTTGAGGTCACTTAGAAATGTCCTTGTTTTTGAAAGAAAAGCACATTTTTGTCCAATAACATCAAATTGATCAGAAATACAGTGTAGACCTTGCTAATGTTGTAAATGACTGTTGTAGCTGGAAACGGCTGATTGTTAATGGAATGTCTACATATGGGTACAGAGGCCCATTATCAGCAACCATCACTCCTGTGTTACAAAGGCGCGTTGTGTTAGCTAATCCCAAGTTTATAATTTTAAAAGGCTAATTGATCATTAGAAAACCMTTTTGCAATTATGTTAGCACAGCTGAAAACTGTTATAAAACTGGCCTTCTTTAGACTAGTTGAGTATCAGGAACAKTAGCATTTGTGGGTTCGATTACAGGCTCAAATGTCTACACTGTATTTCTGATCAATTTTATGTTATTTTAAAAATGGACAAAAAAWGTGTTTTTCTTTCAAAAACAAGGACATTTCTAAGTGACCCCAAACTTCTGAACGGTAGTGTATATATAGGGGACTGGAAATGATGCAGACAATTACATTGATGGAAGCAAAAATCGATCCGCAATATTAAAGCTGATCCACCCCCTAAAAAAAGTATCTTCTTATTGGTGTCCTTTAGGAGTGGTTTCTTTGCAGCAATTCTAACATGAAGGTCTGATTGACGCAGTCTCATCTGAACAGTTGATGTTGTGATGTGTCTCTTAGTTGAACTCTGTGAAGCATTTACTTGGCCTTCAATCTGAGGTGCAGTTAACTCTAATTAACTTATCCTCTGCAGCAGAGCTTACTTTGGGTCTTCCTTCCTGTGGTGGTCCTCATGAGAGCCAGTTTTATCATAGCACTTGACGGTTTTAACAACTGCACTTGAAGAAACTGTCAAAGTTCTTGAAAGTTTCCGGATTGACTGACCTTGATGTCTTATAGTAACGATAGACTGTCATTTCTCTTTGCTTATTTGAGCTGTTCTTGCCATAATATGGACTTGGTCTTTTACCCAATAGGGCTATCTTCTGTATACCAACCCTACCTTGTCACAAACACAACTGATTGGCTCAAACGCATTAAGGAAAGAAATTCCACAAATTAACTTTTGACAAGGCAAACCTGTTAATTGAAATGCATTCCAGGTGACTACCTCATTAAGCTGGTTGAGAGAATGCCAAGAGTGTGCAAAGCTGTCAAGGCAAAGGGTGGCTACTTTGAAGAATCTAAAATATATTTTGAATTGTTAAAACACTTTTTTGGTTACTACATGATTCCATWGGTGTTATTTCATAGTTTTGATGTCTTCACTATTATTCTACAATGCAGACAATAGTCAAATAAATGAGTAGGTGTGTCCAAAGTTGACTGGTACTGTATATCAAAGGTCAATTAAGAACTGATTCATTAACATAGGCCTACTAAACTTTCACAGTCCAACATAACCTGTGAAGGATGGTATTAGCGGAACAGCTCTCTGCCATGTCTGTTTCCATCCACGCAGCGATGTGCACAGAACTACCTGAACACTGCACGTTTCCTTGCTTGTCAATGCACTCGTGCCTACTACCGTTGGGGAAATCAAAGCAAGTGTGGGCTAGAAAGTGTTCTCGCTTAGTTGACTAAACTTTGTAGCCAAATACCTTTGTTATAATGACGCCTTAGTTAAAAGCACTAACTACAAAATAATATTGGTTATGTGCTTGCCTAACTTATACAATTTGTTAGTCCATGTATTTGGCAAACAGTTTGTTCAACTTTAATTTTTTCTACCCTTTTCCTCATACAGCAGTGGTATGCGAAGTGGAGAGATGCCCTCCAGCTCGAGGGAGGAAARTAGTACTACAATTACAGGAGCGGAGGGCTAGAGATTATTTCCAAAGATTGTCTATTAGCCTCTTCCTCTCTGTTTTCTCTCCTCGACTGAGTCCTCTGACTGGTTCTGCTTCAACTTCAGACGGCTGAGTCAAAAACCACAAAGTGCCAACGAGATGCCTCTTTTTGTGTATTTTAGGGTAGTTTTTCATACCAGCATACTTTGACTTCAAATGACGTGCTTGGTACGCAGCAACATGTGTGCAGGTTGGCAGGTCTGCAGAGGCCCCAACTTATTTGAGCGTTATAAACACAGGTATGAACAGACCGTAAGATCATCCCCCTTGAATTCGCGTCTCAATTTTAACCTTGACGTTACACATACCTGCAAATATACATCCAGCAGACCACATGTCAATGGAGGTAGAATAAAGCTTAGCACCGAAGAGCACATCTGGGGGCCTATACCACAACGTCACAACCTTCAGAGAGAGAGAGAAGCTTGAGTGTCACCAGTAAGTTAGGCCAGTAATTGTTTGCATGTATCCCAATGAATCATGTAATTGCATATAAACATGTAGTCAATATCCCACCTCTGCTGAGTAACATCTCACTGGGATTCCAAAGGCTCGAGCCAAGCCAAAGTCAGCCAGCTTCAATTCCCCATTCTAAATTAAGCAAATCATACCACATTGTAGGCTATTTAAAAAGGGAAATACTTTTCTCACTAACTAAGCAACAACATTTCTGTTTCAGCTAAGACAGACATACAGTATACAGMACAATGTGTACTTTAGGACTTTCTAGAACTAGAATTTAAAAACAGTAAACATTCCACTGACTTACCCTGTTGATGAGAAGGTTCTGTGGCTTCAGGTCTCTATGGAGAACATTCCGACTGTGGCAGAAAGCAAGCCCCTTCAACAGCTGGTACATGAATGACTGCACATACAGAAAGTAGGGGAAGACTGAGTTAAGCACAGAGATACAGAAACACAAGCCAGTAATACTACAGTATTCTCACTATCAATGAGAGTCATTGGAGGTATTCTTCTGAGCTATAATTTTGCGATTGCAAAATCAACAATACCCTGCATATTATGCGAGGGCTAGCAAATTTGACCAATCACAGCATTAAAACAGTCAATTCATCACAATATCGCATAAAACTGACTGAAAAAGAGGGTTAGCAATTTCTACAAAARGAGGGTTAGCAATTTCTACAAAAAGAGGGTTAGCAATTTCAACCAATCACTGCACATTTTACCGCATAATATGGTTCAWTCAAGCCACACGTCAACAAACTTTTCCCCTTGTCAGCGCATTTGAAACAAAATAATTACATATTGCCACAAAATCCTGAAGGGACAGTTCTACTGATGGGACATCATTAGAGCCATATTCTGCTCCTTATTTGAATCTCAATTAGGGCCGTGACGATTACGGAATTTGGGGTAACAATTCATTGTCATCAGGGATGCAAACTGGTGAGGGCCCAAAAATGTGACACTTTTTTGCTGTTGCACTGAAACAATCAAAAAATCCCTGCTAGGGGGAAATGCAGATTAAYCAATTAAACAACAAAGAATWTGATCTACATGATCAGTCTCTGTGTGTAWAATAAAAAGTGGTTAATGTGAACCGAACCCAACTAAAAACTGTAAGGAAAGCAATCCAATGTTATTTGTTGCCTAGACTTTACTGCAAATGACACTCAAGTCTTGAAAAAAACAAAAACAATACACTAATATTGCAGTTAGCCATGACAGCCTTTATAATAGAATGATTGTGACCACACACATCTAAATATTGCATTTYGGGGRRAAAACATCTTAACCCTAGGATGCATATGCCGGGTCATGTTTTTTTTGTTGCTGTATTGATCCCCAAAAATGCCATCTAATATTCCAGGAGTTCCTTAAATAATGTGTCTTAATGTTCTAACATCCTAGTTGTKTTTTYTWWATTTTATTATTKAAGTAAAAAATAGTTTTTTGCATCACTACCCCAAGTTTTCATGTGGGTCAAATATGACCTGTATGTATTTCCTATGGAAATCACTGCATTGCACTCGTCAAACTGACCTTTCTTTTTGCTACAACAATAAAATCTAAGTAATTAATAAAATATTTATGGTGTGATGAAAGAGAGCCATGCCACCACCACTCAGAGCAGCCAGGACCAGAAGAAGAAGAGGTGGCAACTCTGCTCAAGTGTAAAGGATAGAATAGTTAGCTGCTGGTGTTCTCAGTGCAACACATCTGTCTGCAAAGAGCAGTCACATGCTTGTGGTTTGTAACAAATGCATGGACTAAGACAGCATAAGTAAGCATCACACACGCACAACTTTATTCCTTTAGTGTTCATGTTTTCTGAATTCACAATTGTTAGTGTTGTCGTTTATATTGATGATTGAACTTTTGGAGTTTTCAAATAAATATTTTTGAAATATTATAAAAACATGTTTATGTGGTTTAAAGTGCCTTGCAAAAGTTATCCATCCCCCTTGGCGTTTTTCCTATTTTGTTGCATTACAACCTGTAATTTAAAAATGATTTTTATTTGAATTTCATGTAATGGACATACACAAATCAGTCCAAATTTGGTGAAGTGGAAATTCAAAAAATAACTTGTTTCAAGAAATAAAAATGTTTAAAAAAACATGAAAAGTGGCCGTGTGCATATGTATTCACCCCCTTTGCTATGAAGCCCCTAAATAACTCCTTCCGTGGCCTCCAACTGCTCTTAAACGCTAGTAAAACCACCCGCCCGCCCGACTAGCATCACCACCCAGGACGTTCCGACCTAGAATATGTGGACAACTATAAATACCTAGGTGTCTGACTCATATTAAACATTCCGATCCAAAATCAAATTCTAGAATCCGGCCATACCCTAGTAAAACTGACTATCCTACCGATCCTCGACTTCGGCGACGTCATCTACAAAATAGCTTCCAATACTCTAYTCAGCAAACTGGACGCAGTCTATCATAGTGCCATCCGTTCTGTTACTAAAACACCTTATACCACCCACCACTGCRACCTGTATGCTCTAGTCGGCTGGCCCTCGCTACATATTCATCGCCAGACACACTGGCTCCAGGWTATCTATAAGTCTATGCTAGGTAAAGCGCCGCCTTATCTCAGTTCACTTGTCACGATAACAACACCCACCCGTAGCACACGTTCCAGCAGGTATATCTCACTGATCATCCCCAAAGTCAACACCTCATTTGGCCGCCTTTCCTTCCAGTTCTCTGCTGCCAGTGACTGGAACGAATTGCAAAAATCGCTGAAGTTGGAGACTTTTATTTCCCTCACCAACTTTAAACATCAACTATCTGAGTAGCTAACTGATCGCTGCAGCTGTACATAGTCCATCTGTAAATATCCCACCCAATCTACCTACCTCATCCCCATACTGTTTTTATTTTATTTACTTTTCTGCTCTTTTGCACACCAGTATCTCTACTTGCACATCATCATATGCTCATTTATCACTCCAGTGTTAATCTGCTAAATTGTAATTATTCGCTYCTATGGCCTATTTATTGCGTACCTCCTYATGCCTTTTGCACACACTGTATATAGACTTTCTTTTTCTACTGTGTTATTGGCTTGTTTATTGTTTACTCCATGTGTAACTCTGTGTTGTTGTCTGTGTCACACTGCTTTGCTTTATCTTGGCCAGGWCGCAGTTGTAAATGAGAACTTGTTCTCAACTAGCTTACCTGGTTAAATAAAGGTGAACAAAAATAAATAATAATAAATGATCTGGTGCAACCAATTACCTTCAGAAGTCACATAATATAACCCCTTTATTTAACCAGATAGGCCAGTTGAGAACAAGTTCTAACTTACAACTGCAACCTGGCCAAGATAATGCAAAACAGTGCGACAAAAACAACACAGAGTTACACACAAACAAACGTACAGTCAATAACACAAAAGAAAAATCTTTGTACAGTGTGTACCAATGTAGAAGTAGAAATAAAGTCCATGATCACATGATCTCAGTATATATATACACACACACACACACACACACACACACACACACACACGTTCTGAAAAGCCCCAGAGTGTGCAACACCAGTAAGCAAGGGGCAACGCCAAGAAAACGCCACCATGAAGACCAAGGAGCACTCCAAACAGGTCAGGGACAAAGTTGTGGAGAAGTACAGATCAGAGTTGGGTTATATTAAAAAAAATATCAGAAACTTTGAACATCCCACAGAGCACCATTAAATCCATTATTTAAAAAATGGAAAGAATATGGCACCACAACAAACCTGCCAAGAGAGTGCCGCCCACCGAAACTCACGGACCAGGCAAGGAGGGCATTAACCAGAGAGGCAACGAAGAGACCAAAGACAACCCTGAAGGAGCTGCAAAGCTCCACAGCGGAGATAGGAGAATCTGTCCATTTGACCACTTTAAGCCATACACTCCACAGAGTTGGGCTTCACGGAAGAGCAGTCAGAAAAAAAACATTGCTTTCCCCATCGGCAGGGACTGGGAAACTGGTCAGAATTGAAGGAATGAMGGATGGTGCTAAATACAGGGAAATTCTTGAGGGAAACCTGTTTCAGTCTTCCAGAGATTTGAGACTGGGACGGAGGTTCACCTTCCAGCAGGACAATGACCCAAAGCATACTGCTAAAGCAACACTTGAGTGGTTTAAGGGGAAACATTTAAATGTCTTGGAATAGCCTTTTCAAAGCCCAGACCTCAATCCAATTGAGAATCTGTGGTATGACCTAAAGATTGCTGTACACCAGCAGAACCCATCCAACTTGAAGGACTGGAGCAGTTTTGCCTTGAAGAATGGGAAAAATCCCAGTGACTGGATGTGCCAAGCTTATAGAGAAAACCACAAGAGACTTGCAGCTGTAATTGCTGCAAAAGGGTGGCTCTACTACAAAGTACTGACTTTGGGGGGGGGGGGGGGGGGGGGGGGGGGGGGGGGGGGGGGGTGGAAAGTTATGTACGCTCAAGCTCTGTTTTTTGTGTTATTTCTTGTTTGTTTCACAATAAAAAATATTTTGCATCTTCAAAGTGGTAGGCATGTTGTGTAAATCAAATGATACAAAACACCCAAATAAATCAATTATAATTCCAGGTTGTAAGGCAACAAAATAGGAAAAATGTCAAGGGGGAGGAATACTTTCGCAAGCCACTGTATTTTGTTCTTCACACTAAAAGGTTGAATGTGAAACTTTGTAAGATGGATTGTAAGAAAAAGATGCTAATATTTTCAATAGCTGTTATGAATATTCATAATATATTATCATTGAAATGTGTATCAAACTGTTGAAGAGCGACTAAAAACATTTCAAACAAAATAATTATCGATAGGTACAAATCACTTAAAATAATTATGTTCCACAAAATGGATAATATTTTAGACCCATATAAATGAAACAGATATTACATTATGGGGTCATTTTGACCAGGCATATGCATTCTTGGGACGCCATGTTTACTCTGCATCCTAGGGTTAAAGTAGAAATAGAATGAAAATAACAGGCATTCTGTTTGCTCTATTATAGTGGCCACTATAGTAGACATCGAATAAGTGCACAAGGCTACATGTGTGCAAAAATACCCCCCCCCCACTCACACAAGTGTTACTGTCAAGTTCAACAAAACAAAAGCAATATCTTTGGGCTACACTGCATATTATTACACTGTACACCTTCTGCCTGTGGACATCAGTTCTACAATGTGCCAGCAGAGCATGATACCCTTTGTTGGCATAATCTCTTTCAGGCAGTGAGTACACCAGTGGCATTCCCACTTTTTATCCACTTTATTGAAAGAGGGAAAGTGTGTGGCGTTTCTTTCACTTCTATTGGCATCCAGCATAATAAGCCAGGCCCCAGCTCCACTTGATCCCTGAATCCACTTGTTTAACAAGCAACGCCTCATTTTCACCTATTTCTCTCATTCTGAAAATTAACCACATAGAGGGAAAACATTAGTTCACAGATAGTTAGTTCGCTAGGTAACATTCACAGATTGCCAGGGTCCACGTAAGCAACTACCGCGTTATAACTTGATGATCAGTGTTTGTGCCGAAAATCTCCCCCCTGCCAGAATCCCCCCCCCCCCCTTCGCAGGCAAGAAAATGGCATTGCTCAAACCCCCCTTCTAATTTCCTTAATTTTGTGGCTCGAGTCAAATACTCTTCTATAGAACAAACTTCACGTCAGGATAGAAAACCAAAATTAATAATTAATGTATGCGTGTTATATTAAACATAGAATAGTAAGTGCATAATGCGAATTAAAGACATATTAATAGAAACAAAACTGCAGACATTACTAATGCCCTCCCCGCAATCAAAACCGACTAACGTGATCAGAAAACTCAACTAGCAAGCAAGTTGCAGCAATGAAGAATTGAGTGCATGCGCGTTCACGCGAGGGGGGGGGGTTCTGCAGGGGGGAGATTTTCGGCACAACACCGGCAAGGAGTCGTATACCAGTTAATACTATAGCAAATTGGTTAGGTTACTAACGTTAGCTCATCTGATGTTGTAACGTTAGCTGTCTGACTTTATTAGCCAGTTAATTTTCACACAAACTGAATTATTTGATCTGCTCATTACGTCACCTATTTTGGACTCAAAACAGCGAATTYCACCTAAAGGTCACTAGTTTGCATCCCTGTGTCAAGCAAATGGACATGGTTATTGTCATAACTGTCATTTTTGTAGAAAAGTATTTTGAGCTTGTCATGGATCATAATGCATCATAGAAAATGATCTACAACACARCTTTGTTAACATCTCGGTTTAAAAAAACGAATGATGATTTTTTTTTTTTACGGTTATTGTCCATAATTGTTGGTTACACGATAATTGTGCCAGGACCTAATAGCAATGACTCACCTTGACCGTTTCTGGATCTAGGTCTCCATTGCAGCTGTCAAAATACTTCTTTAGATCCTGTGGTTGTAAAAGTCACAAGTTCTATCAGCAACATTACATTTCTTCTCATCATATCAAACTGGTAAAAAGTACAAAACCCTTATAGTTGAACCTGCGGTCACATCTGCTTTAAAATGGTCAGTCAAGTCTATTGGTAAATTGTCATAACTACAAACTGCTCTTTATACAATAATGTAATCTGCATACATCTGGCAACAAAGCAACGCTCACCTGATCACAAAATTCAAACACCAATGTTAACTTCTTGTCACTGTGCAGAACATCATGCAACCTAGGGAAAACAAAATTAATTGTCAATTAAACTCTTCGCATAGCTAGATATTTAATCTAATGCTAATTATAACACTCTTGAAAAGTAACTTACTACTACTTACTGAGTCAGGCCGTTCTAACTATGCTATGGCATAAATACATTTAGCTAGCTATGTATTTTCAGAATTTGACCAATTTCACTTCAGACCTACCTCACAATGTTTTTATGCTTCAGTTCTTTCAGGAGGCAAATTTCTCGCAGGGCAGAACTTGGGACCCCCTACAAGAAACAAGGGGTGTAATCATTAGCCAAACAGCTGCTAAAACAATAATTTTAGTTGGGTCCCTCCGTGGCACTGTAAAAACACTTGCAGTCATAAGCAGGTGACAAAGTAGTGTCATTTGAAAACTCGAGTCCTATCAAACAGACCAGTAAACATGTCACACCTGCAGTGGTGTCTCTTAGTGTTTACCTGCAGTGGGAGCTCTCTTCGGGCTTCATGCTGTGTGTGTGAAACGTTTTGCAACAGAATCTGCTTTATGAATACGCCCTAGCGTACAGCAGTAACCAAATTGAGACATCAAGAAATATGCTAACCAGTTGGACAGCAAGCTAAAGTAGCTGTATTTGTAGTCTCAAAAATGCCTACCTCATCGTCGTCATCCAATCKCACTCTTTTCAAAGCCACGATTTCATGCGTTTCTCTGTTTTTTGCTTTGAAAACAGTTCCATATGTACCTGGAGAAAGAAATCACAACGTTCGCTAGCTAGCTTGACTGAATGGGCTGTGTTAATTAGCAAGGTAGCTAGAAAACTTGCCCAGGACTGGGCTAACTAGTTTCATTATTTACATAGAATAATGAAAAGCTAACTAGCAGTTAACTTCAACGAATTTAACTAGATTCCGACGAATATAACTTATGTTACATCTTTTTATAGATACGTCAACATATTTCAGGCTAACTAGYTATATTTTGTTAGCACGCAAGCTAACGCGTCAGACAACTAGCTACTAGTAATGTAGGTAACTAACGTTAGCTAAATGTTGTCGTTGTAACATATGCTTGCTGCTAACGTTAGTAAATACTACCAAATATCTAAACACTATCGAACGTGTCACTTAGCAATGACTTGTCATTTAAAATTACGGATATGATGGCTGCTAACATTACTATTGGCTAGCTATTATTATTATTAGCTAGTAGCAGTCATAGCAATGCTAACGGAAAACATTATCAGCAAGAGAAATCCTGGTAAAGAAACAGACACTTACCCTCTCCAATCTTTTCAAGCTTTTCATACTTCTGCATATTTTGTCAATAAAGCTAGTCTTTAACTAGCTAACTAGTGAAAAGCAGCCCCAGGGTTTGGGGAAATTTGTGATACGCGTTAGCTAGCTGTTCTCAGCTACAATGATGCTGCTACATGGGCATCTAAAGGCCAGATTATGAACTGCATGCAAAATCACCCATTCCCAGTCAAAAATAATTATTAAGAACCTGTTTCACTGTCATTCTCATGTGGTCAATCAGAAATGTTTAATAAAAAGCAATACTCAATTTTGTTGCAATGTTCCCTCCTGAATAAATCCCCATTCAGAGGTCCAGTTAAACAGCCTGTTTAAATCCGGTTCTAAGAAGCCTGTTAATGGATTTAGCTAGCCTAGATCCACCATTTTCACATCGTATTATCTGTTCAGACAATGATCATTATACATGCCCCCCTCAAATTCTTGCAAAATTTACTGATATATACAGGTCAGGTCCAAGTAACCCTTTTAAAACCACAATCACATACTGTATTGTACGGTTAGTATTCTCTTCCTATTAAGAGCACATGAGCACTTGCAATTTCTGCAGCCTCGGGGCACAATAAAATATGATCGCGTTTGTCCACCCATACATTTGGCTTGTATAAAATGGAATTTGACATTGGACCATTTAACTAAAGCAACTTTACAACATCAAACTAGTCACAMAAGTACATTACGGCAAGTATTTTCRGGTCACATTGTAGGTCTACAGTTTTGTGCAATATCAAAGTCAGGGCTGCCAACTTTTGAAGAAAGTTTGGAGTGAGTTTTGCCATGTGAATTTCATTGCCCCCTGACACAATCCCTAGATGGTGGACTGGGGGTCCTCCCCCATGAAGATTTTACTGTTTTAAAGCTAATTTCCTGCAATTCTACGTATTTTTCCATGGCTAAGGCCTATGACCAGGGTGGGAAAATATGTGTATTCAGGATGCTTTGAACATTAAATGAACACCCAATWTTCAATGACTTTGTTACTTTTAGGTTTTTGGGTGATGAAATGTAAAGTATGCAAATATTTTTTTAGCATCTTTTTTAGGTGGTTTGACACTTTATTCAGACAGTAATGAAATGAGATAGGGAGACAAGCAAAATGCTAGAAACAGTGAGACGTTTGGAAGTATGGATTGATCCCTGTTCTCAGTTGGAAAGTTGTATGTGACACGTGCCGGGGAGTGTTACCACTACGCCAAGTCTCTGCACAGGACATTTTTATATTGATGGCAGTGGGTAACCACATCATAGATTACAGTTTCCTTGTCCATAGACTGCTTTCAAGGTAAGGACACCAAGATTTTATATTTTGTCAGTTGGGTGAACTCTATCTTTAAAATAGGGATGGAAGAAAATCCTGCTTGCTCTCCAGAAGGGTTGGCCATCTCTGATCTATGTTTCCCAAGTGCTGGATGTTTGAAAATGTTCATGTTATAACAATTAATTTCACCCAACCTTCAAGAAATATCTAATGAATATCTATATTCAGATGGTTTAAAGATCCTTTGCCATCATCTTACTCTACATAGACAAAAAATAATGTGTTTATGAGTTGTGAGTCCCCCTACCATCTCTGCCTAGCATGTGCACAATACTAAAATGTCAAACAATTATATTTGATTGCTGTAGCATTTAATATCATATGCTTATTTGTATGACTTATTTTATTCAAAACTGTCCAAGAACGGCTGCAAAAATACATAGCCTCATATAATTAATTGTCAAAGACACAAGTACAGTGCATTCGGAAAGTATTCAGACCCCTTGACTTTTTCCATATTTTGTTACAATACAGCCTTTTTCTAAAAATGGTTAAATCAATTTTTTCCCTCATCAATCTACACACAACACCCCATAATGACAAAGTGAAAAAAGGTTTTTTAGAATTTTTTGCAAAATTATTTAAAAAAATAATTAAAGAAATACCTTATTTACATAAGTATTCAGACCTTTTGATATGAGACTCAAAATGTAGCTCAGGTGCATCCTGTTTCTATTGATAATCCTTTGTTTCTACAACTTGATTTACCTGTGGTAAATTCAATTGATTGGACATGATTTGGAAAGGCACACACCTGTCTATATAAGGTCCCACAGTTGACAGTGCATGTCAGAGCAAAAACCAAACCATGAGGTTGAAGGAATTGTCCGTAGAGCTTTGTGTGTCAATGCACAGATCTGGGGAAGGGTACAAAATGCCAAGTGCCAAGTGTCACGTCTGGAGGAAACTTGGCACCATCCCTACGGTAAAGTATGATGGTGGCAGCATCATGTTTTTTAGCGGCAGGAACTGGGAGACTAGTCAGGATCGAGGGAAAGATGAACAGAGCAAAGTACGGAGAGATCATTGATGAAAACCTGCTCTAGAGCACACAGAACCTCAGACTGGTGCGAAGGTTCACCTTCCAACAGGGCAACAACCCTAAACACACAGCCAAGACAACGCAGGAGTGGTTTCGGGACAAGTCTCTGAATGTCCTTGAGATGCCCAGCCAAAGCCCGATCGAACATCTCTGGAGAGACCTAAAAATAGCTGTGCAGCGATGCTCCCCATCCAACCTGACAGAGCTTGAGAGGATCTGCGGAGACAAATGGAAGAATCTCCCCAAATACAGGTGTGCCAAGCTTGTAGCGTCATACCCAAGAAGACTTAAGGTTGTAATCGCTGCCAAAGGTGCTTCAACAAAGTACTGAGTAAAGGGTCTGAATAATTATGTAAATGTGATATTTCAGTTTTTAATACATCTGCCCCAAAAAATTCAAACCTGTTTTTGCTTTCTCATTACGCGGTATTGTGTGTAGATTAATGAGGGGAAAAACTATTTTGTAAATTTTAGAATAAGGCTGTAAGGTAACAAAATGTGGAAAAAGTCAAGGGGTTTGAATACAATCCGAATGYACTGTAGTCATATCAGATTTCAAATATGTGATTAGTGGAATATTAAAATAAGTGTGGGGAATAACAGTAGTGTTCTTGCTGACAAGCACAGTAATTACCCAATATTTTAATAAATAAAATCTCCTGAAGACAAGGTGACATGAATCTGCCCCTACACTACCCAGATTATTTTATATTTAACGTTCCCATTCTAGAATCAAACTTACACTTTTGGGTTCACAATCTGGTTGACAAAATTMTTTTCATAATTACAAAGCAAGTCATCCTACCAAATGTCCCTGCTAAAACATACTGTAGGTCTGTCTGCTGCCTTTTTGTTGTCACAGCCTAAATGTCAATCAGCAATCGAGGGGACTAATGCAAGTGTAGATTAAATCGACTTTAGTACATGCTGTCAGAAGACTGCATTCTGCAATAAGGACGGGAGTAACAGCAACCTAATTTTGTTGAAAACATTGTACATGAAACAGCGCTACCGTGCTGCTCTCTTTACAGTTTTATAAACTCAGCAGATAATTTTCTCTCTCCATTCAGCTCCACTCTAATATTGAGGGGCGTTTCTTTAAAACACGCATCCAATCCAAACACGCATCCGTCCAACATGATCACACCACTGCTAGGGTCAAAGATCCTTTACCTAACTAGACCAATCATATGCTTCAATGTGAAGCGGTTCACAGTGCTGTGGCAAGACAGGACAATGATAGAGATTCCGCTCGTGATGTTAAATTGCAGGCGCAGATGCTCCGATTTCAAAACGATTAGGAGCACAGTTAACGTGCTGACTATACAATGGACTAATTTGAAAAATAAAAGCAGTACTTTACAATTCGTGAGATATAAGAGGTGTGCCGTGAGAGCGTGAAAGGAGGGTCAAATGCGTGCGTTTGTCTCACGGCCAATGCGTGAGAGTTGGCAGCTCTGCAATGTAYTGTTCACATCCGTCCCTCTGATCTCTGCCTGCGGATGAGGTCAGCAGCCCTCYTTTGCTCAGCAATTCCAGCCTAGGAAGAGAAGATACCTGTGTGTCCACAGAGATACAATATTAAATAAAAGCACTTACTGTAAAAGCACTTTGTGACAACTGCTGATGTAAAAAGGGCTTTATAAATACATTTGATTGATTGATTGAGAAAAGGGGAATGCATTGAGTATGTGTGTCTGGGGTTTATTAGAGTGGTATAGACTTGTAATAAATCAGGACTTTATAACGTTCTGGGCCGTTCTGGGAGACTCACTCAAAAAGCTATGTTTTTTTCTCACTAATGTGTTGTCACTTACCAACYACAGGGTTGTATCCACCTGGAAAGCCTGTGAGGAAGTGGCAGGCTCCTGCAAGCATGGGAGGAAAATGTACACAAAGTAACTTTGTTTTTAGTGTTATGTCAAAATCACATAAAAAGGCCATGTCATACAGAGGATAGCAACTAAGCATACTAAAACAGCTCCTGAAGACAGATCCTAGAACAAATCCCCMAAAAAACTATCCTCATATGCACTAGAAAACATATACAGCTGTGTGTGTAGAATGATTACAGTCGGATATTTACCTGATTGATGAATCAAATTATTTGTCCTCTGAGATGGGTCCAGTGTCCAGATATCCAGGCCATCCAACATGATCACACCACTGCTGGGGTMAAAGAAAAGCTCCAGCAAGGAGGCCACTGTAGACTTCCCTGCACACAATCACATAATTTTCATAAATATATAATTAGGTTCCAAATAATTATACTATGTTCAGACTAATGTTTCTACAATCTCATTATAGGCCCTTTGTTTATGTAATCAGATTAATTGAGTGTTTGTTTCCATGGAAACGCATGGGACATTACCTCCTGATTCCCCAACGATAGCGACAGTCTTAGAGAGGGGGATGATGAGGTTGAAGTTCTTCAGGATCTGTTGGCCAGGTCTCATTGGGTAACTGTAAGAAAACAAAGAAAAAAATGGCACTCACTGATACAAATAATGTRTGTGTCTGTCTTTGTGTTAATACTGTCTTTCTGACATGGTCTTGCCTGAAGGTGACTTTCATGAAGTCCACCCATCCTGTCAGAGATTTGTCAGGGATGCGGCCGCACCCTGTCCGTGGAAATGGAGGCTCCAAAGACAGGTACTCGAAAACACGGGCCCCAGAGCTGAGGGCTCTCACCAACTGGAAAACGCGATAGGATATAGTTTCTCATGGCCATATCAACTGATCATCTTTTGAATCCTAGATGGATAGTAATGTATTATGTGAAACCTGGCACCATCCCTACGGTGAAGCATGGTGGTGGCAGCATCATGCTGTGGGGGTGTTTTTCACCGGAAGGGACTGGGAGACTAGTCTGGATCGAGGCAAAGATGAATGGAGCAAAGTACAGAGAGATCCTTGATGAAAAYCTGCTCCAGAGCACTCAGGACCTCAGACTGGGRTGAAGGTTCACCTTCCAACAGGACAACGACCCTAAGCACACAGCCAAGACAACGTATTGAGTAAAGGGTCTGAATACCTATGTAATGTGATGTTTTTTATTTKTATAAATTGGAAACATTTMTAATAAYCTGTTTTGCTTTGTCATTATGGTGTRTTGTGTGTAGATTGATGAGAAAAAAATGKATTTAATACATTTTAGAATAAGGCTGTAACGTAAAAAAAAGTTGKAAAATCAAGGCTTCTGAATASTTTCCGAAGGCACTGAAGGACCACAATGGAAATAAGACTCCGGCCTTTGTGTTCTTATCCTCAATGATTTCTAATGTATGTTAATCTTGTCTCCAGCTGGAGTAGCCTACTACTTTTAATTATCCAATAAATTCATACGTACACAGCCATACCTGAACGATGACCAGTTTGAAGGAAGACTTGAACATTCAACCGGTTCACAAGCATGCCAGTCTTGTTGGCATCAAAGAAGGCTACATCTTGCCTGAAACAATAACGGAACTATTGTATTAGCAAGACTGATAGTTGGACAGTAGGTAGTAGGTCTAGTGACATACAGTCAGTCACCCAACTCCATGTCTTGGAACTGGTMTATTCTACCTTYTGCTTACAATAGWGAAATAACTGCAACTGTATGTATCCCTGAGTAAAGATTGAAAAAGGGTCTTCCCMATGTCTGCTGCTACTCGCCCCCCTACCCTAGAAAGCAGGGTGCTGTAACCAGCAAATATATTTCATGGCCATATGTTTTACTAAGTATTTGACAGATATAGATTCTTCAATCTACAGTTMAATTCAAATTAGATCATGGACAACTTATTTGGAGATCAGCGACTTCAGAGCAGGTTCCCTCATCGCTCATGTAATTCCCAGTATGTTCTCTCATGTAGCGTGCCACTCTGTTCACCAGATTGCCCAACAGGGGAATTTGAATATTCAAGATGGCAGCACCAAAAGCAAGCTGGGRAAAAAATATATGATTGTTTAATTCCATTCCAATTGAGGTGTCGGAAATCACTCAACATTTCAACACTAGGAAAATACAATAAAATCAACAACCACTGGAGTTTGGCCTACATGTTACAGTCCAGTACCCTTACAAACTGCAATTGACTGGTATTTTGGACGCAGTAATTGCAGAATAACTGAACTGCAGTTATACTGCACTGTAACTGCATTTACACTGCAAAATTACTGCAATATACTGCAGTTATACTGGACTCTGACTGCAATCTTTTTTGTAAGGGTAGTGTTAAGTTGCTCACCACGACAGCACCAAGAAGGGCAAAGAGCTGGGGTTTGACAAACTCCCAGAGGATATGCCAGTCGACAGGATGAACTTCAGCACTGCCCCTTGGTCTTGACGTCTGGCAGGCCAATTTGCAGACTGCTTGTTGAGCCAGACCCCAGATATGTCCAGCAGCTTTACTAGGCTGTCCAGAGAAGTTGCCTGCATTGGCTAATTGTGTTGTGTATAGCCGTGATCTGAGACAAAAACAATAATGTTAGGTTTCAAATATTCAACCTTTATTCAAAGGAGAATGACTAGCATGGCCTGCAAGGATTCATCCTCAAAAAGAAAACCCTACTAAGATGAATTTCTGGGTGATTACATGTATAATTTACAACAACCTGTACTATTCGTAGTGCGATCTTTATTGTGCAAGTTTGACAAACATGGACAACATGAGCTTAACAGCTATGATGTGGGCTTCTCATTACACTTATTGTTACGTGAATCAAACAAGTTACAAGTGCATTGAGACACTTCTGGATGGTCGATTACCACCACTTTTTACTGTGAAAAGTAAACGACACGACTACTTTGGGACAGAGGTGAACTAATTCATCAGGGGCGTATTCATTACGCCGATTATGTTGCAAACGTTTCTTAAACGGAAGCAAACTGAACGAAACGGGGAGGAACCTACCTGAATTTGTGCAATATAAACTTTTTTGCAGGTGTTTGGCTAACGATTACACACCTGATCAGCTGGCTACCGGCATTAGTCGACTAGCAAGTTGTCCTAACGTGGCTGTCTATATAAATCTTGTGTTGCTGTGGTGTTGAATTTATTTTTTTCACGGAAATTTAACAAAATGCAAATAAACTGAGCACTTAGCTCAGAAGTGTACAACAGGGTTAGTTCTTTGGCTACAAGCTTGAACAACATCCAGGCTGCCATATTGACACAAATCCCAGAATGCATCTAATTTACATTTTACTGTATTTGGCAATAATAACAAAACATGCATTTTGCTCACGAAAAACAATATGGCAATAACTTAATTTTTTTATTGCTCATTTTCTTGATCATCATTGACAACGATGTTGTCTTCCATTTGTGAAAAGGGGAGTGGGGAAATCGTCTTGAGGAAGTGACGATCGTTAAAACCAAGTGACGTCAAATGATGTTTCGTTGAGGTTTGTTTGTGAAAGACAGAACAGTGGAAGCCCACCTCAAATGATCTAGCTAGCTAACGCGGTTATCTACCATAAATAGTTATCAACCCTAAATGGTTATTAGTTATATATATAACAGTGGATATTCTAGCTAATAGCGCGACAATTAACGTAGAAATCCAGGCCACTTGAAATCAGAATCCAGCGAATGGACCGAGAAGGGAACAACAGCTAGCTAGCCACATAGCTAACGTAACGGTACCGTATCAGCATAACGTCAAGACAGTCACGGATCAACGAGGAACGTTGGCTGACTGACTAGCAAGAAAATAAGCTGAGAGTGGTAAGAACAGTTAACTACATACCTTGCTAGCTACTTGCTGGTTTATTGCTTTGTTGGTGATAGGTAACCATTCAACGCCACATTGTATGTAACGTTAATGTTATATAGCTAACGTTAGCATAATAGTTAACGTACAGTAAGTTACCTAGCAACCCCCCTCACCTGTCTGATTTCGTTTAAACGAATGTTGTTAACTTGGTAGCAACTGCATAGAAAACCAACGCCACAATAACACTGTGTGTGTGTTCCCAACTTGCCTGTTGGAGGAGGTGCAGGGAGAATGTGAAGCACTATGGCCAACTTAGAAACCTACCAGGAGTACCAGCGGATTGAGGACTTTGAGGAGGACTCACCTCACGGGGAAGAGGACCTATTAGTACATGTGCCAGAGGGCCTGAGAGGTACTGTACCAGTTATATTACATAACATATATTGTCCTAGCTATCAGGGCTAGACAACGCTATCTTATAGTACAATATGATTTGGAGAGATATGTGATTTCTTGTAATGACACGATTCCTGTTTCCTATAAGCACTAGGAATGGGAATTCCCATGGACCTCACGATAAGATGTTATCTCRATATTTAGGTGCCGATATGATAGGCATTAGGATTCTCACAATTCTATATGTATTGTGATTCGATGTTCCAAACATATTGCTCACCATATACAGTATCTGCTGCAAAGGGACGAGAGCCATGACAAAACGAGTTTTGATCAGTCATGGAAATAAAAGTGCTAAAATAAATTGTCTTTCTATTTAAAAAGAAAATGGAGGACAAAGTATGAAGGAAAAATACTGGAGTTTTGGTGCAGGTACAGCCAACTAGCACAAAAATAATATTGCAATATTGTCAAAACGATACAATGTATCATCAAAATAAGTATCCCTATATGTAACTATTGATTCCCTCCCCCCAATCACTTATAAGCACAGGCACTAGATTCACTTAAAGTTGTTGTTTTCTTTGAATCATACCTGATCAAAACTGTTGTTGCTGTTTTGTTGAGGGGGGAAAAAAGTAATGGTTTCTTTAAATCTCTTTTTTCCCACCCCAAATTTGCAGACTCATGGCACCATATCAAGAATCTGGACAACTTTTTCACAAGAATATCCTTTTAACAAATGTTGTGATAAAACATGTTTCTCTGGCAATATACAATGCCTTCGGAAAGTGTTCAGACCCCTTGACTTTTCCCACATTTTGTCAGGTTACAGCCTTATTCTAAAATTGACTAAATCGTTTTTTTCCTCATCAATCTACACAATACCCCATCACGACAAAGCAAAAACAGTTTAAATTATATATTTTTTTGCTAATTTCCTAAAAAGTAAAAACTTAAATATCACATTTACATAAGTATTCAGACCCTTTACTTTGTTGAAGCACCTTTTGGCAGCAATTACTGCCTTGAGTCTTCTTGGGTATGGCACTACAAGCTTGGCACACTTGTTTTTGGGGAGTTTCTCCCATTCTTCTCTGCAGATCCTCTCAAGCTCTGTCAGGTTGGATGAGGAGTGATGCTGCACAGCTAATTTCAGGTCTCTCCAGAGATGTTCGATCGGGTTCAAGTCCAGGTTCTGGCTGGGCAACTCAAGGACATTCAAAACTTGTTCCGAAGCCACTCCTGCATTGTCTTGGCTGTGTTCTTAGGGTCGTTGTCCTGTTGGAAGGTGAACCTTCGCCAYAGTCCCAGGTCCTGAGCACTCTGGAGCAGGTTTTCATCAAGGATCTCTCAGTACTTGGCACCGTTCATTTTTGCCTTGATCCTGATTGGTCTCCCAGTCCCTGCCACTGAAAAACATACCCACAGCACACTTCACCGTAGGGTTGGTGCCAGGTTTCCTCCAGACGTGACGCTTGGCATTCAGACCAAAGAGTTCCGTCTTGGTTTCATCAGACCAGAGAATCTTGATTCTCATGTTCTGAGTGCCTTTAGAAAACTCCAAGCAGGCTGTTATGTGCCTTTTACTGAGAAGTGGCTTCTGTCTGGCCACTCTACCATAAAGGCCTGATTGGTGGAGTACTGCAAAGATGGTTGTCCTTCTGGAAGGTTCTCCCATCTCCACAGAAGAACTCTAGAGTTCTGTCAGTGTGACCATTGGGTTCTTGGTCACCGCCCTGACCAAGGCCCTCCTCCCCCGATTTCTCAGTTTGGCCCGGCAGCCAGCTCTATGAAGAGTCTTGGTGGTTCCAAACTTTTTCCCTTTAAGAATAATGGAGTTCACAGTGTTCTTGGGGACCTTCAATGCTGCAGAAATGTTTTGGTACCCTTCCCTAGATCTGTGCCTCGACACAATCCTGTCTCGGAGCTCTACGGACAATTCCTTCAACCTCATGGCTTGGTTTTTGCTCTGACATGCACTGTCAACTGTGGGACCTTATATAGACAAGTGTGAAACTTTCCAAATCATGTCCAATCAATTGAATTTACCACAGGTGGACTCCAATTAAGTTGTAGGAACATCTCAAGGATGATCAATGGAAACAGGATGCACCTGAGCTCAATTTCAAGTCTCATAGCAAAGTGTCCGAATACTTATGTTTTGTTAACATTTCTACAAACCTGTTATCACTTTGTCATTATGGGGTATTGTGTGTAGATTGCTGAGGAAATTGTTTTATTTTCTCCGTTTTAGAATAAGGCTGTAATGTAACAAAATGTGGAAAAAGTCAAAGGGTCTGAATACTTTCCGAAGACACTGTATATGCTGTGGCTTATTGGGTTGGTATGAATMATTTCTTTCAAGATGATGTTTAAAAATGCAGCTTTATAATGTGTGTTTCTCTACTGTCACCTAATGATCTAATTTATAAAGAAGCAATTTCAGACACAGTTTTGACATTTTAATCTAATTCAGGCTGTATGATGTCGCAAGATACAAATGCAACTTATGATGCACAGTGACTTTAAATTAGGCACTTGCCTCAGGAGAATGACTTTCAATTATGTGTGTTCTTCCAGAACAAATGCTCTGTACTTTAATGATATTGATGCCAGACTGGTTCACTTCAAGTTGCTTTGTTGTTTTCTTTCTTTCTCCATGGGATGTATTAGGTCTACTTTAAAAATAAATAAAAACATACATGGTTATTATTCGATTAAGCATCAAAGGTTACTTCAGAGTAATTGTTTTGTAGGGTGTGACAACCCTTAAAGGGCAATTCCACCACTTTTCAACCTCAGTTTCATTATCTCCAGCACAATATCATTGTCTACATATGTCAAAATGCTGAAATTCGACTTTTTGTAGAAAATAATCAAATTTAAAAAGTTGTACATGATGACATCAAAAGTTAAAGCATAAAAAAACAAGTGATTTTTGAAATTGTTTGATTTGCGGTGACGTGGAGAGCAAGAAAATACCCTCCCTCTGGCTAAACTCTTTGCAGGTTTTAAAAATAACTGTCTTTTTACTTTTAAATCCTACCCTGTGGTGTTACAGAGAAGCATATTTTTGGACCTTATTGTCTTTATAGAAACGCGTATGTAGACACCTCACTTATGTAGACACTGGTATGGTGTTGGAGATGATGAATATGAAGTTATGAGGTGGAATTTCCCTTTAATTCTTTGTTTTTCTTAACTTGAATTTCCACATCTATCAGTTCCATCAGAAGAATGGCTTTGCCTGTATGATGTTATCAGAGTTCTTTGAACTTTTGTAAGTATATCGATTTATTTACAATCCTCATGCTATTGTAAGATATTTTTTACTTTAAGACAATATTCAAAGTTTATATCGGCTAATGTTTAACCCCAACATCTCAAACTCCTTATTGCAGTCAGTTCCTGTTTGTGGTCACATTCACAACATTCCTGTTCAACTGTGTGGAGTATGATATMCTGTTTGCCAATCGGGCAGTGAACCATACAGGACCTGGCCAGAACCCCCTGGACAGAAACAAGGTCACTCTGCCTGATGCCATCCTACCAAGCCAGCAGTGCACTGAGAGGTACGTCAATCAGTATTGTCTTACACGGAACCCAAACCTGCTGAGCGCGTGCGCAATCTTGCGCCATAGTGCATACATTTATTTTGTCCCCCCACACCAAACGTGATCACGACACGCAGGTTAAAATATTAAAACAAACTCTGAACCAATTACATTAATTTGGGGACAGGTCGAAAAGCATTAAACAATTATGGTAATTTAGCTAGCTAGCTTGCACTTGCTAGCTAATTTGTCCTATTTAGCTAGCTTGCTGTTGCCAGCTAATTTGTCCTGGGATATAAACATTGAGTTTTTATTTTACCTGATGCAAAAGGTCCTCTACTTCAGCAATTAATCCAAACATAAAACGGTGAATCGAATCGTTTCTAGTCATCTCCTAGGCTTTTTCTTATCTTGACTTTGTATTGCAATTGGCAACTTTAATAAATGAGGTGCATTACCGCCACTGACCTCGTTCGTCTTTGTCACCCACGTGGGTATGACCAATGAGGAGATGGCACGTGGGTACCTGCTTCTATAAACCAATGAGGAGATGGGAGAGGCAGGACTTGCAGTGCGATCTGCGTCACAAATAGAACTGATCTATTTTCGCCCTTGGCAACGCAGACGCTCATTGGCACGCGCAAGCAGTGTRGGTGCAATAATTGAATAATATAGATTTCTAAATTTATTTTGCAATGCTCGCGCACACGACGCGAGCGTTGTAGTCAGTCTGTTAATAGATGTATTGGTAGATGGATTATGTATGTGTGTGTGTATATATATATATACAGTTGAAGTCGGAAGTTTACATATACCTTAACCAAATACATTTAAACTCAGTTTTCACAATTCCTGACATTTATTTATAGTAAAAATTCCCTGTCTTAGGTCAGTTAGGATCATCAATTTATTTTAATAATGTGAAATGTCAGAATTATAGTAGAGGAACTGATTTATTTCAGCTTTTATTTCTTTCATCACATTCCCAGTGGATCAGAAGTTTACATGCACTCAATTAGTATTTGGTAGCATTGCCTTTAAATTGTTTAACTTGGGTCAAACGTTTTGGGTAGCGTTCCACAAGCTTCCCACAATAAGTTGGGTGAATTTTGTTCCATTCCTCCTGACAGAGCGGGTGTAACTGAGTTAGGTTTGTAGCCCTCCTTGCTCGCACACGCTTTTTCAGTTCTGCCCACAAATTTTCTATGGATTGAGGTCAGGGCTTGTGATGGCCACTCCAATACCTTGACTTTGTTGTCCTTAAGCCATTTTGCCACAACTTTGGAAGTATGCTTGGGTCATTGTCCATTTGGAAGACCCATTTGCGACCAGCTTTAACTTCCTGGCTGATGTCTTGAGATGTTGCTTCAATATTTCCACATAAATTTCCATCCTCATGATGCCATCTATTTTGTGTAGTGCAGCAGTCCCTCCTGCAGCAAAGCACCCCCACAACATGATGCTGCCACCCTCGTGCTTCACGGTTGGGATGTGTTCTTCGGCTTGCAGGCCTCCCCCTTTTTCCTCCAAAATAACGATGGTCATTATGGCCAAACAGTTCTATTTTTGTTTCATCAGACCAGAGGACATTTCTCCAAAATGCATAATCTTTGTCCCCATTTGCAGTTGCAAACTGTAGTCTGGCTTTATTAAGGCGGTTTTTGGAGCAGTGGCTTCTTCCTTGCTGAGCGGCTTTCAGGTTTTATCAATATAGGACTGGTTTTACTGTGGATATAGATACTTTTGTACCTGTTTCCTCCAGCATCTTCATAAGGTCCTTTGCTGTTGTCTGGGATTGATTGCGCTTTTCACACTAAAGTATGTTCATCTCTAGGAGACAGAACGCATCTCCTTCCTGAGCGGTATGACGGCTGCGTGGTCCCATGGTGTTTATACTTGCGTACTATTGTTTGTACAGATGAACGTGGTACCTTCAGGCGTTTGGAAATTGCTCCCAAGGATGAACCAGACTTGTGGAGGTCTACAATTTTTTCTCTTCTGAGGTCTTGGCTGATTTCTTTTGATTTTCCCATGATGTCAAGCAAAGAGACACTGAGTTTGAAGGTAGGCCTTGAAATATATCCACAGGTACACCTCCAATTGATTCAAAGGATGTCAATTAGCCTATCAGAAGCTTCCAAATCCATTTTYTTCTGGAATTTTCCAATCTGTTTAAAGGCACAGTCAACTTAGTGTATGTAAACTTCTGACCCACTGGAATTGTGATACAGTGAATTAGAAGTGAAATAATCTGTCTGTAAACAATTGTTTGAAAAATGACTTGTCATGCACAGAGTAGATGTCCTAACCGACTTACCAAAACTATAGTTTGTTAACAAGAGATTTGTGGAGTGGTTGAAAAACGAGTTTTAATGACTCCAACCTGAGTGTATGTAAACTTCTGACTTCAACTGTATATATAAACTACCGTTCAAAAGTTTGGGGTCACTTAGAAATGTCCTTGTTTTTGAAAGAAAAGCWATTTAAAATAACATAAAATTGATCAGAAATACAGTGTAGACATTGTTAATGTTGTAAATGACTATTGTAGCTGGAAACGGCAGATTTTTTATGGAATATCTACGTAGGCATACAGAGGCCTGATGTTTGTTGATAACGGGCCTCTACGCCTATGTAGATATTCCATAAAAATCTACCCCTTTCCAGCTAGAGGAGAACCGAAACAATGTCTACACTATGTTTCTGATGAATTTGATGTTATTTTAATGAACAATACATTTTCTTTTCTTTCAAGGACATTTCTAAGTGACCCCAAACTTTTGTGTGTGTGTGTGGTTGGCTATAAGAATGTGTAGTTGAGTAGAGATAGTTATCTCTTGCCAGTTCAGGTTTATTGTTTTTGTACATGATCTGGCAGAAACGAAGGTGCTTGAGTGCATGATGTACACGTCCCTGATGTACACTTGTCTTAACACAACCAATGTCAGAATCTAAATCCTTTTTCATTGAAATTGTGTATTGAAAAGGCCACAGTAATACCAGGGTATATATATATATATATATATCTAGAGCCTGCAGAACTTCATCAGGGTTGAAAAAAGGGATTTTATTTGTCCAGCATAATGTGATTATGACCAGTCATTCCGAGGCTAATATTTGCTTATTAGATTTGTGTGAGATATGGTTTTACTGTAAGATGGGCTCACATTCATAGAGATACAATGTGGAGCACAGAGCATTGGCCTACTTTCACATGGCCTTTGGGTTATTCTTCCACTCAGAACATTATGATGAGTCCATTTAGTTGTGTATCAGAGATGTTAATTGTAAAATGAGCTCTTTTGAGTGGCAGTCTTATTATTGTCTTTCCTATTACCTAATTGGAAGTGGTCATTAATTGAACTAATTTGGATTGCTGTCGAGCACTTAAGTCTAATTGTGTTCAATGGACCGAGGGAAGGGCTGCTGTTTTTAGTGAAGTTTGATTATTTGAGTAATGCGTGCTGTGAAACCTTGTGTTGAAGAGCTTTGTTAGTTATGCCTACCGAGCAAAAGCTTTGGTACTCATGACTTCTCTGTCAAAGACATATCTGAAAGAGAAATTAAGTTCCGTGCAACATACTGGGTTATTTGGAAATAGCCATGGGATGGTTTTTCAATGCCGTCAACAGCATTGAAACAATTTCTTTCAATATCTTTTATACATTTGAATATTTGTAGCTACTTTTTAAGTAAGTACCTGCAGTCAACTTGTGCAATACGTTAGGAGATAAAGAAGATTGTGTGCTTCATTTCACCTGTGACATCATTTTTCATTATGAAGCTTACCTGTAGTCCCCAGTCACGTGGTGTTTGAGACTGTATAAAATGTTTGCAATGTGCTCATTAGCATTTAGTTAGCATTCTCTATGGGATTTATACAGCCTAGCAACTACTGTACATTTAACTGTTTATTTCAAAATACTAAATTAAGTGTAAAAAAAAGATTTAAAAAAAGATTCACTTAAGTATATATCTTGCTATGACTGATTTATAGCCCTGCATATTCACATAGCCTTCTCCTAAAACACTTGTAAACACTAGGCAAGTTGCAACACCGCCAGCCTGTAGTGTATGACTGGTTCCTGGAGCAGGCTATTTGTGTATCTGTGTTCAGAGTAGTACCAGGGAAAACAATGTAATGGATAGTCCCTGAATGGTGAGACTCAGTAGCTGGAAGGAATCACTGTGAAATCTGGGCAGGCAGCCTGTGGACCACATGACATCCCCTAGTGCTGCAGCAAGACCCAGACCCCACCTCCACCACCACAGCGGAATCTTTTTCCAAAATGGATAAACCATCTTGCTTGTCTTTTGCAATATCGTTAATCTGATTCTGCACACAATCCTAGACTGCGGGGTTATAGTTGACCCCCCCCCTAAAAACTTCAGTGACTGAATGGGTGTTTATATAGAAGATGACTACACACCACTGCTAGGAATTCTAACCCAGGAACAGCATGTCCCACCATTTTAGAACTACTGACTTAGTCTGCTCCCCCCAACTCCTCTCCGTTTCATCATTGAGTTGGTCTTGAAATGAAAGAGATGTCACACAAATCAGGAAGTAGCCTAACTTTGTCACGTTGTTTGTATTTGGTTTTTAATTTCAAAATTATACTCCTGAATTTGTTTACCAGGATGGCTAGCTAGATAATAACCTGTGTGACTTGTTCTGTATTTTGAAATGGGATACTTTCCCAGGTGATTCTTAGCAATTCTCTGATACGCAGGAGAGACTTTTACTGAGACATATCCAAGCCACAAACTGTGAACAGGAGTGCAGTATCTGAAGATACCTCTCAGTAGAGCCTTGCACGGGTGTGAATTTTAAGCCCGAGCCCCACCCATGCAAGTGACGTTCAGGCCCTACCCAGGCTCRATTGCTTCTGCCAAATCCTCTCCCAAATCAGAAATAACTTCCTCCATTTTGTAAGTCCATTAGCTGCTCCTCTGTCACTCTGCATGCACTCTTATGGCGGCCCTGAGTCTGAGTATCCATAGCAACGGCACCACTTGGGCTGCTCCGCTTAATGAAGAGACGTGAGACAGCAGTTAGCTGTTAGCTACTTTTCGTCATCTCTAAACTTATTTTTTGTGAAATAATCTCTCCTGTCTTATATTTGACGAGGTTGAAGCATTTCTGACACCATGTTATGATCTTAGTCAGATATGTCTACTGCGCAGCAGAGCATGTGCAAATGGCTCCGCTTCAAAATGTTAGTGATCAATTTAGTGATACCCGAGCCCTGCCCGTACCCTAGTTATTGATGAAAAAACATGCCCGTCGGGCTGGTCGGGTAGCAGAGCTCTACCTCTCAGGCCCCACAGCTTAATTACAACATGTGGTTGGTTCAGGTCACCCGTGAGGAGTCTTAAAGCAACAGATTCATAAGGCTCCTTTACTCTCATTTGTAGATGGTTATTTTGGACATACATCAATGGTGAAAATGAATGATTTTGACCTGCTCTTTATGCAGCTGATGAATGGCTCGTGCCATCTTCCAACACCTCTGTATACAGATTCACAAACACATGCATTTTCCATTACGTGGAATGAACCACTGATGTCAAACAGGGACCAAAAACATGAATCTTAAATATTTATTCCCCCCCCCCCTTTGTCATCCTTTCTTCTCCTCTGTAGGATCCAGGAGAACAGTTGGATCATCTTCCTGCTCATCATGGCAGCCATCTTCTGGGTCTACCGGATGATCAAGGTCTTCTGCAACATCCTCCACTACTGGGAGATCCGACAGTTCTACATCAAAGCACTGAAGATAGGAATGGTAAGGCGTGATCCCACAGTCTCATGAAATTGTGATCTGCCAAATGGTTCGAGGTAGTTTTAGCAACTGTATCAGCAAAATAAAATTGCTTGGATTACAATGGTTTCAAAAAACGTCAAGATAAATGTTTGTCGTCATGCCCACCCCGCCTTACGCACGAGTCCCTCCTATCACGGTACAATCTCTGAACACCTTTGACTTCTGCCCTTTTGCCATTCCAGGGCGAGCTGTGTAACTTCACGTGGCAGGAGGTGCAGGACCGTCTGATCAGCCTGCAGCGGGAGCAGCAGATGTGCATCCACAAGAAGGAGCTAACTGAGCTGGACATCTACCACCGCATCCTGCGCTTCAAGAACTACATGGTAGCCATGGTCAACAAGTCCCTGTTACCTGTACAGTTACAGCTCCCCCTGTTGGGCAATCTGGTGTTCCTCACCCAGGGCCTCAAGTACAACTTTGAGCTGATTCTCTTCTGGGGTCCGGGATCGCTTTTCCAGAACAAATGGAACCTGCACCCCAAGTACAAGCGTGCAGGCAACCGCCTGGAGCTGGCCCAGCAGCTGAGCCGGGTCATTCTTCTGATGGGCGTGGCCAACCTGCTCCTCTGCCCCTTCATCCTGGTGTGGCAGGTGCTCTACGCCTTCTTCAGCTACACCGAGGTCATCAGGAGGGAGCCGGGGAGTCTGGGAGCACGTCGCTGGTCCCTGTACGGCCGCCTCTACCTGCGCCACTTCAACGAGCTGGACCACGAGCTGCACGGCAGGCTGGGCCGTGGCTACAAGCCCACCTCCAAGTACATGAACTCGTTCACCTCACCGCTGCTGACCGTGCTGGCCAAGAACGTGGCGTTTTTCTCGGGCTCGGTGCTGGCCGTGCTCATCGCGCTGACCGTATACGACGAGGATGTTTTGACCGTGCAGCATATCCTGACCGCCATCACCGTGCTGGGAGTGGTCATCACCATCACCAGGTGAGTGAGGAGACAAAATGGCATCCACAGAGGGAATGGTGACCTTTCGCGATGATCTTGTACTGGTTGTGTTTCATTCAAAGAAGTCGTTCCTTCCCGTTTCCCATTGCGGATGAGTTGGTATGGAAAAGCTCAACCTAGTTTCCACAATATGGTTGCCACTCCACCAATTCTAACAGATCTGATGAGGAATGAGCGAGGCGGTAGAAGGGAGGGAGCTCTAGGGAACGTCTATCCATAAAGAAATTCAACCTATGTTAAACCCACAAACATACCAGTCCGTCCATGATCCATGTCATATGTGTTGTGTGAAAAAGAGAGATGACGTCTGTGTGAATATGCCCTCTCAGGTCGTTCATCCCAGACGAACACATGGTGTGGTGCCCGGAGCAGCTGCTGCAGTGTGTTCTGGCTCACATCCACTACATGCCAGACCACTGGAGGGATAACGCCAACAAGAGTGAGACCCGGGACGAGGTGGCACAGCTGTTTCAGTACAAAGCGGTGGGTGAGAAGGGCCAGACAGTAAATAGACGGCTCATTGGCTTCACCTTAGATGGAAAGGAATTACTGAACTTTATATGGCTTTATGGCATACGGTCTGAAATTAAATTGTTCTTGTAACAGACATGTAAGGGCTTAACATAAGCTAACTTCTTTGAATGACTCAATACCTAACAAGTGCTTTAATTGTAAGTAGTTATTTATGTACACTCCAATTCAAATGAATTCACCATAATATGACATTCCCCACACAGGAATGAATTGATGTTACAGCACTTTAAACATTTGTTTGGGTGACACTATGTAAAGTAGTCAGACTTGAGATCCGAGTTCTTAACTGTTCTCGCAACTCTCTCATTGACGTCAATGAAGGATGGCGCAGGCTATATGCTATCAGATACCCAAGAACTTCTAGTCATTGCTAGTTAGCATTGGCTCGCAAAACTACCTCCAACTTCCTTCGTACTGAACACCGCGACACATAAATGGTATGCACGARTTCATCTGACTGGGGAAGGAGATTAAGGGCATTACCAAAATCCCGAAGTRTCCCTTTAAGCGTGCGTATCTGAAGTCTGAACATATCTTCCCAATACAAATCCCTTTCTAGTATAACTCACCAGTGTTCTGTCTGTTTAGGTGTTCATCCTGGAGGAACTGCTGAGCCCCGTTGTCACACCCTTCATCCTCATCTTCCTCCTGAGGAACAAGTCCCTGGAGATCATCGACTTCTTCAGGAACTTCACCGTGGAGGTGGTCGGAGTTGGCGATATCTGCTCCTTTGCACAGATGGACATCCGTCGCCACGGAAACCCACTGGTGAGTTCAGGTCGTCTCTGCTGCTCTGCTGCACTCTGCTGCACTCATTTAGGGTGTTTACCGTATTGGGAAAGATTTATCGTGTCATTATTACGAAAGCATTTGTTATTTTTCATGTTGAAATGAGAGACTAACACTGTTAATTGTCAGATATCGCCAAGTTATCAGTCATACTGTACATGCTATTACAAATCAGTTTTCACTTCGTGTGTGTTGTTGTCCTGATATTTGTGACTACTTCTGTATAATGGTGTTAATTCATATTTTTGTCGGGCAAAGTTCCTGTGAGGGATGTATAACCGGTTGTCTTTGCAGTGGATGTCAGAGGGCCAGACAGAGGCATCTGTGTACCAGCAGGCTGAGAACGGCAAGACTGAGCTGTCCCTGATGCACTTCACCATAAAGAACCCCCACTGGCAGCCCCCCCAGGAGAGCTCAGTGTTCATCAGCCATCTGAAGGAGAAGGTGCACCAGGACGCTCAGGGAGGACCCCCCACCCAGCTGCTGCTCTCTGAGGCCCCGCTCTGCTCCTCACTGCTCTCCAACGAGTCCGGCAACGCAGTGAGTGACTAACTCACCACCACCAATTCCTAGTCAGTCACAGTTAGTACACAGGAAGATATTTGCCTCAACACTCTGTATCAGCACCCCTACTCTCATTCAAACGGTTTCATCCAACAATGATGTCAATGTATTGTCATTTCTCAAAGATTTTTGTTTAGTATTGGATTACATTATGTTGTGTTATTTTTCAGCTTTCTTGTATACTGACCTCTGTATCTCTGGGTTATGTTTTCCTGTCCAGCCTGACAACCTATTGGCCAGTGTCCTAGCCCACCCTATTCTGACAGCGTCAGGCCTACCCGGCCGAGACCGCCGCTTCGTCCCTCCCAGCACGGCTGCCTCTGCCGCCGCCAGCGTCCTGGCCTCGCTGTCCATCTCCCACTCCCAGCTCCCCCACGCCAGCCGATCCCACTCGCATGTTCTCCTGCCCTCCACCCACCCCGACAGCACCATGTACTGCAGCGACCGCACTGTCATTGACAGGTAGGTAAACAGACTCCACGCTCTGCAAACGCACTCCACAACACACAAAGTTTAGGTTGTTCTGTAACACAAAAGTGTTGCTTGATTAGATACTTGCAAGCCAAAAGTGTGTTATTGATTTGATATTGAGATTAGTTGAAAGTGGTTGGATTAAGTGATGAATAAAAGTGTATTTAGATGTTTTTTAGGCTTGCTAATAATAGCTTGTTGTTATTTCCTCAGCATGTCAGCCAGTGACTCTCGGATCAGGAGCACGACAATGCTTTCAGAGTTTGCCTTGGCCGAGATGAGTCTCCATGCTATTTACATGCATGAGGTAGGTAACCTCAAAGGGATGACCTCAGGGTCCTTATGTTTATTTAACTGTGACGCTAGGGCTGTCCCCGACTAAAACAAATCTTGGTCGACCAAGAGTCGTCTGTTCTTTCGACCAATCGGCTGGTCAATTTTAATAAGTGTGTTATCCCATATGTAGACACAGCCTATGTGTTTTTAATAAAATCAACTATATGTAGGCTACTGAGCTTGTCTGATGCTTTAAGCACACTGATTAAATAATTAAGACAATTACACAAGAGGGAGCAAGAGATCAAGGAGCCTAACCAGAAGAAACAAAACCTGTTCCCGAACCACCACCTCCCGTTGATGCTTCTGGCCTTCGCAGATTCTGCCATTATGCTCCCGAAGTTGTCAGTAATAGGCTATACCAGGGGTCGGCAACCTTTTTCCCATTTGGAGTGCCAATTTATCTTGTCATTTCTACCGATCCGCGTGCCAGTTATGATTTTCATATGCACATTTTCGTGGAACAGTTTCATTTCTTTTATAATAAAGTTGTCTCAAAATGATTGTCGTGTGATTTAATAAAAATTATATCTAAATGAACAATTATACAAATCTTAATCAAATATTGCCATTGCCAACTATTTTTTTATTTTAATTGTATTTTATAGAATCTTTATTTAACTAGGCAAGTCGGTTAAGAACAAATTCTTATTTACCCCGAGCCAAACCCTAACCCGGACGATGCTGGGCCAATTGTGCGCCGCCGTATGGGACTATGTAAAATTAGCATACATAAAGCCAACAAATAAAAACGTTGCAGCTGACTACGCATGACCTTTCTGCGAGGAACTTGAAACATTGTACTAACAAATTTGCAACATTATATTAAAGTATTCTGGAGTTTCATGAGCCAGTGAGCTCTGGACAGGCACAGCTGTAGGCTATTTGCGCAATGGATAATAAGTAATCAGGTAGGCCTATTTTATGACGTTCCCACCGGATCAGACCATTACATTTTGTTTCTCCCTTTCTCGCTGGGTGATTATCAAAAGGAAGAGAGCTGGAAATACTTTTCAAGTATGCTACATTAAGGAACTATTGTCATTCTCAATGGATATAAAAACAGAACTCCTTTACTTGCTGTTTTGAGGTGAAGAAAAACTTACTTAGTAGCTCCACAGCTCATTAGTGGTGGTGAGTTAAGACGATCAGAAATACTATCAGATCCCCAAATGGGCACATTTATAAGCCTACATTTGCATGCAGGCCCGACAGCCAAGGCTTACTTCTACGCGTAATCGGGTGCGTATCCTTCCTCAACATTGACAGGAGCGCTCCAAACGAAACAGTGAATAAATTGACAACTCGTAAATGGAATGAAATAAACCAAAACTTGTTTCTCACAATTGTAATTTAAGTTGTGCCCTCTGCAAACAGCGTGTCCACCCTGACAATGAGAACTGTAAAAGACTATAATAATAATAATATTGAATGCATTAACAGAAATTACGGTAACCAAACAAACATTGTAGATTAGAAATGATGGGTGTTAACAGTAAATGTACTACTGGTGATACTGGTATGCCATCTCCACGGCCTCCGCAACGGATTAGTCCACTGAAACTGGCGTCAATCAAGACGTGCCAAAAAAAAAAGATTTTTGCAACTGTTCCACTAAAAAATTCTCGGTCCACCAACAGCCTATCGACCAGTCGACTAAATGGGGTCAGCCCTAGTATGCACACACAAACACACAAGTGTGTCCTTTTCTGTCTCTAGGTCCACCAACAGAACTCGCTCCCCCACCAGAGAACATCAGGCCAGTGGCAGAACCCAATGCCAATGAGAGATCTAATCAGCAACACTGGTACGTAACAGTCATTCATCTGTTTTACTTAGGATCTTGGCTAAGTCAGATGGAGCATGTTGGGTTATGACATCCAGTTGATCAACTGTCTTATGCGCCGACCCTCTATGCAATCAGGTTCGCAGACGCACAGCGGCCACACAGCAGTMCACCTGTCTAGTATCCCCACCCCGCTGCGTCTGGGAGGCTGGACGGAGGAAGAGGAGGAGGATGAAGAGGAAGTCCTCAACAGGGGATCGACTCCTAAACAGGACTCCAAGAGTAGTTGTTAAAGTGCCTTAAATAAAGGGGTGTGTTCCATCTTACCTCTATTTCCTACACACAGACACTCCTCCCTAACCTATAGGCTAATATTGTCGGAAAATGTTCTTCTATCTAGTACTACTGTTTTTGCTTTTCTTAAGCGAGCAATAGGTAGAAATAGCTCTGCCGTTTCCTGGTTTCTAAAATGTTTGCCTGATTGTGTTATACAACAAGCAGACTGCTGTGAATATCTTTATAACCAGTAATAACCCAAAATATTGTAGTTTTCAGCTGTTTGAAGCTGAAAACCGAAAGCAAAAAGAAGCAAAAATAAACTTAGACTATAACTTAAACTATAACTCTAATTTCTATCTGAAATGTCAGGTCATACTCACAACTACGTAATGGACCTTAAAAAAAGGGTGTGTGGCTGATTGTCTTTTCTCCTCTTCGTTTGCAGTGTTTCCACTCCTTTCTTGATGAACATTGTGGCCTTAGATGATCTTTTTGGCGAGTATTATGACATCACGTAACACAACACGGCAGTTGGGAGAGCTCATTGGATAACCATTGTCTCAGTCTCCACCCCACTACCATGCCTCTCCTATCACATCAGGAGTTGTTGTGGCATCAGGGAAACTGACCTGTCTTCCATCCCTCTCGCCATGTCATCATTTTGTTATAAAATGTATAAATATCGCTCATAGAGGACTGGAGTCTGTGTGTTTGTGTGAGTGTGAAAGAGCGTTGTGTGTGTGTTTAGAACTCGGGGTAAGGGTGGCATGCACAGCCAGGAGACTTGCAGGGCAGGCTTGAGCATGGTACATAGCAACACCTGTCACACTTTTGTTGCGTTTCTTCATGTGTTTATTTTTAAAAACTTTTTATTTGTGCATCTGGGAGGTTTACAATGTGGGTCTGGGTTCACTTTCTCATGGTGGAAATGGTGTCTTACCTGGTGCTGAAGAGAGTATGGAGTGAAGGTCTATCATACTAGCTGCCTGACCATTTTCACTATATGAGGAAAGTTGAGGGCAAAATTATACATTGGCGTATTTGGCCATGACTTATTATTGCTTGACATTTGTAAATACACTTTAGCGTCTCTATATGTTCTGGCGGTTTTAATGATTGGGAAAGATGCGAAGTAATGCGGTGACCTGAAGTAGGCTGCAACTATACTACTTAGGTCACCAATAGGACCCCACAAGAAAATCTGACAAAAGCCAACAGATGGACTAGATTCATTAACCACATTTCTAAACTGGACATAATCTCGTTGAAAGCTGCTGTCTATGACTTTAATGGGCCTAATACCATGTTTTCTTCAGTATTAAGTTATTTATCTTTTTAAAGTAATTGGCGTTCCTAAAACAGTATTTAACAGGTAATAACTTGATTACTCTGTATCAAAGGATCGCCAATGTTCTGTCTCCACTGGCAACAGAGATGTATGTATTACTTGACAAACGCACGAAGATCAAGATGMCATATTTGCCCAGGCAGTAACTACTTTGTTGTGGGTAGCTATGAGAATAGGCAATGCAGAGTCGCATATCATGTACAGTAAATCATTAAGTGTTGTTGATTTTGCATGTACTGCTCAAAATTTTGTTCACGGAACACTTCCCCCAATGTACACACGAAGTAAACTTTTTATTATAAGGGCTGTTCCTAAAATTGTCATTACAGCAGTTGGAGTTTGTGGTTTTACTTTATTTGTAAGTTAATCCTATGTCAGTATTTTACTTTTCTCAGAGAACAGCCTAAGATGTCATTTTAAATAAGATAATTCTCCCTTTGTTGTCCCAAATATTTAAACTGTCCAGATTTCTGAGATATGACCTATAATTAATTACAATATGAGTGAAATAGTAATTATGTTAAGAAGCAGTTTTTGTGTGTTGGAGTGGTATGGGTGTACCCCAACAACAGAATGTTTTGGGTGTATACCGGTCATGCAAATCAACAGCTGATTGGCCAGCTCAGCCAATGAGCCATTTTTTTAATGGTCTGTTTGAGATACAAGTTTGATGTGGGGTTTTTTAAGTCCTTTTTTTCCCTTCAATTTATATTTTGTCCACAAAAGTATAGGATGAGTCAACAACATTATTTGAGTATGAGTTAACAGAATGTCAACTTTTAAAAAGTGAGATTTTCACTGGACAGTTACTTTAAGTTATGAATATCTTTAGTATTTCATATTTAATTTAGCATTTATTGGTTTCCTTAATTAGTCTTTATAGTAAATACATTCATACCAAATATGATTGGGATCTAATTTTAATAATATATWTWTTTTTTTATTCTTAAATTTGCCCCATGTAAAACACATGTATTTTCCTGGATGTATTTCTCATGCAACATTGACCCAAACAGATTTTCTAAATCTTTATTTGTTTTTTAATTCGATTTTTATTTTTTTTGCCTTTGACACAACATTTTTGGATATGCAGCTTCGAAAATAAAAAATCCTTCATGTGTGCTTTAGCACCACTTAGTGGTTTCATCAGGACAGTACAACTCAAAGGAAAGCAAACGTGTTTGCGTGTAAATGCTGAATGTAACCCACCCATCACCCCTAGAAATGTATCCTTGTTACTGTAGCCAGAACTGCTTATTGAAACATTACACTAAAGCTCCGTCACTGCTATCCATGCCCGGCTGATCCACTAACCTAGAGCACATCTATATGTATATCTCTATATCCACCACTACTGTAAGACTTTAGAGAGCACAGGTGAAGACTATTTTCTTTATTTTGTTTTCTATATGTGTGTTTTGAAGGGGTGTGAGTGTAGTCATCAGTCTAACTATGCTAAGCTAACATTGACTCAAACGTTTTGCACTGACTGAAAATAAAATGTCTATTGATCGATACCTGCATTAAACTACATTTTAGATAGAGCCGGGGTCTCAAAGGGATAGTGAGTGGAACTCCCATCCTGAGTGGCCTCTCTCACAGTATGTATAATGTGCATATAGCATCACCATGCGTAGTATTGTTATCGTCCACACTGTGGGCCTATCGCAGACCTGGTTGTTGTTACCTCTGGTCAGTAAAAGTTCAGCCAGTAGTGGAAATGTCTGTAAATGTTTTTAGTAACATTTTAGGCCTAGTCAATGCTACAATTGGTATGGCTGTTGGTGTTCCATTTGTCATTACTGATGTATTGAGTTTTAGTTGTGGAGACATGATAGGTCATGTGTCTTGCCAGTTTCCATAGCTAGATCTCACTGCCTCACATCTCTGTTTATTATGTAGCTTTATTTTGAGCAGTGCCTTAGGGTTAGCGTTAGTTCCTTATTAGAAACCAATGTATGTAAACCATCAGATCTAATTTTACTTTGAATTTTAGCAGCACATGATGTACAGTATTTATTTTGGCAGGTTGGTCATGTTTTGGCATCAAATATACAGTGGGAATTGTATTACAACAGACTGATATTTGACATCAAAGTAGTCAAATCACCTTCACCTGATAAGAGAATTAATCTGATCAAAGTTTTTGTTTTGCACTATCTGCCTTCCCGATCCAAAAGAAGCTGTTTGGGAGGGGAATGTTTTATACCCCTTTCAATGAAGTTGAATGATTATTTTATCACATCCTTGAGTCTCCCCACTCAATATCATTGCTTCTTATCCACTACAAACCAGTAAAAAATATATATATATATTTTGACTGGTACAAGGTGCTACGTTTTCGTATTCTAGTGTTGAATAGTTTGAGGCATCTTGTTTTTTTGTTACTTAGGTTTTTTTCTTTTTGTTTGTTTTGTTAATTTAAGGAACACTAGCTGAGAAGAAACCATGCCAAAATTACTTTTTTTCAACACAGCTTTATCATACATATTTTATTTGTTTTCTGTAACTGAATAGAGGCAAAGGAATTCTTATTTCATGTGTATTTAATCATTGAAGTGTGTTCCAAGATGTAATGTACTTTGAAATAAAAATAATAATATACGTTCTATTCTATGCATTTATTGAGTTGGAAATGTTTTCATTGGCACAAACTTTCCAAATGTAATTCCTTAACTGCCATTAAACATGAAATAAATGCACAATTCACAGACATGAAATAAATTAATCTTATTTTGCAGTTTTATTAGTGTGATAACTAGCAGTGGTGATTTTTAGCATGTAAATATTGGTGAGCAAACACCATTATTTTATATGCATGCCAGAAAAGCCACTACACAACATTAAACAATACATTAATTGCACTATAACGGTGACAAAGGTGCCCACAAACTGTTAGGGCCTACTTAAATCTGGCTCAACAGCAGTCCCAACACCTTACCACTGCTACACTTGGCTATCAGCGGAGCCTTGTTTGTCAGCGAAACAGTTAATTCAGCCTAACTTGCATAAATAAATGTGGTTTATAGTGACAATTGAGATGTACAAACTATGGCATAAGGGGTGGACGAGCGGATAAGAGGCAATCCGTAATTTCGATTAAGACATTAATGAGTGAGCTAGGACGGACATAGTCTATTACTATTTGTTCAGCACTTTTGAAATGTACAGCGACAGAATTCAGAACATGGGCCGTTTTTACAGTATTTTCCCTGTGAACCAAGTCAGAAACGTAGGATAAATAAAGGAGGCGTATAAGCAGACAATGAAAGCTATTACAATATTCAATGATTACATTTCTCTAAAACAGGTTATAGGCTACATGTGCACCACCAAGTCAGAAGAGTGCAAAATTAAGAGGGGAAAAGGGAACAAATTATTAGGGTGAGCTACTAACAGCTTATCATTTTTATTTAAAAAAAAGAAAAAATCACCATTTACCAGTTCTCTTGAACGCACTGAAGTCGGAAGTCGGTGATTTCCCAGCTCCGAGTTCTGAGTTGTTCTAAACGTGGTATTTTTAAAAAATGATGCCAAAGTCTCCAGTCATGTAAAATGATGTAGAGTTGGACCCTAAGCCACAAAAATGTTTCCCATGTGTCTCTACTCTACTGCTCTATGCCACTACTTAAATGTAATGATATGCATGCAATGCTTTATTATAATGGTGATTTATTTTTTCTCATGCGTTCCAGTACCTCGGAGCTCCCCGGGTCACCCCACTCTAGCGCTCACTTTTTTTTCAGGCACCTCCCGATTTACTAATTAAGCACTGCATATCTCCTTGGAATATTACGTAGTTTATGCAGCAACATACAATACATTTTTGGACTCACCTTGTGCTGTGCTCACTTGAGAGGTCCTTCCTGGGCAAATTTTGTCATCAAAGTCTGGTATTTGTATTTATTATGGATCCCCATTAGCTCTTCTTGGTTTCCAGCAAAATTAAGGCAGTTTACACAATTTAAAAAACATTACAATACATTCACAGATTTCATAACACACTGTGTGCCCTCAGGCCCAAAACTCCACCACTACCACATATCTACAGTACAAAATCCATGTGTGTGTGTGTATGCATGTGTCTGTGTCTATGTTTGTGTTGCTTCACAGTCCCCGCTGTTCCATAAGGTGTATTTTTCCCTGTTTTTTTTATATAATTTTACTGCTTGCATCAGTTACTTGATGTGGAATAGAGTTCAAGGTGGTCATGACTCTATGTAGTACTGTGCGCCTCCCATAGTCTGTTCTGGACTTGGGGACTATGAAGAGACCTCTTGTGGCATGTCTTGTGGGATGTGTATGGGTGACTGAGCTGTGCGCCAGCAGTTCAAACAGACAGCTTGGTGCATTCAACATGTCAATACCTCTYATRAATACAAGTAGTGATGAAGTCAATCTCTCCTCCACTTTGAACCAGAAGAGATTGACATGCATATTATTAATATATTAGCTCTCTGTTAATATTAGCTCAATTTACAATTCTGAGTTGGATGACCGTTCAAAGTGTATTTTCCCAGTCGGAGCTCGTATTTTCCAGAGTTCCCAGTTGTCTTGAACTCACTGAAGTCAGATTTACCAGTTCCRAGTTTCCAGTTGTTTTGTGCGCGGCATAAATCATGCTGGATTGACAGCATGGCCAATGTTGAATGTTTATCCTTTTAAGCTTGGAAAAGAGACCCTTAAACCCAGACTTGGGACCACACACCCACTCCACTGAATAGCAGGCTAGTGATTACTTTKCAATGCTTGCAGTTAGCCACTGATTCCTTCCAAACCACTCATTGTTGTATTTGTGATTTCCAACTTGTTGTGTATTGTTTATGTCCAATGGCCGATGAGCACCGATACGTTTTATCTATAATTTCTCTTCTTTATTTCTATTCGTATGTCAAGGATTAAAAAGGATTTGCCRGTAGATTGTCGRCTTGATTCATGATGATGACTGCTAGCTAAGATTTTGAAAGTATGATGTTGACAGGATCAGTCCAATCAAAGCTACTGTAGATATAACGTCATTTAATGTCATTTTATCTGTGGCCAATAACCATGACACTTCTTGGATGGGCACCTTTAATGTAACTCTATGGCAGCACCCAAGGGGCTTGAATTTTTTAGCTCTACCCTTAGATTTGGCAGTGATGTAGTGTTCCCATGAGTGACAAAACACTGAGCCAATCACAGCGCAACTAAGGAACATTACCAACTCCTACGCTTCGTATTTTCCACTGGTTGCCCAAACCATCACAGAAACACCTGCATTTTGGAGCTGCCTTACTCAAGAAAGCAAAAAAGAGACCATGTTTGTATGCAGCTTTATTTTATTTTTTACATTGTTTGCAAACTGATATATGACACGTATTAATGCCAAAATAACATGCAAAACAGGCAACCCCCCCAAAAATGTGGGACTCAAAACAGAGCACAGCCCCACCTGCCCTGAATGACGGGTCGCCACTGATAACTACTGCTGCACCCCTTAGAGCCCTTTAAGACTCCATTGGCCATGCTTCTACTTATCCCAGTCCTTCTCAAATAGTGGGGCGCGCCCCCCTGGGGGTGCTCGGAGCGATGCCAGTGTGACCCCGGGGAACATGCTTTTTTTGCCGCAGGGAGTAGTTTTTTTTTGCACCGAACAAGAGCACACATCACAGAGCAGGAGATATGAAGTGCAGATAACAAACCCTTAAGAGACACCATGGGAAAATATTTATTAGGGATGAAAAGAAAGCGGAGAGAGACGGAGATAATGAGACAAACATAAGTCTCCCGAAAGCTAAGACGAGGAAATATGACGAAGCGTATGTAGCGCTTGGCTTCACTTTGACTACGGTGGGATACAAGGAAAGACCGGTATGTTTACTGTGTCTAAAAATGTTGGCAGCGGACAGCATGAAGCCAAATAAATTAAGGCGTCACTTAAAGACATTACACCCCAATCACGCTGATAAGCCGCTTTAGTTTTTTCAGCGAAAACGTGCCGAATATTGCYAACAATCATCCCGCTTTGTGAATGCTACTTCAGTAAACCAGCGAGCACTGTTAGCATCATATAAGGTGGCGTACCAAATTGCTCAGTGCAAAAAAAAACACTCCATAGCAGAGGAGCTGATACTGCCTGCAGCATTAGACATGGTCTCTGTCATGCTGGATGATGCAAGTGCTGCAAAAATAAAAACTATCCCTCTGTCCAATGACATATAAATGACATTGCTAATGATCTTAAAGAACAGCTGGTAGACAAACGTTTTGCCTTACAGTTCGATGAAGCAACTGACAGCAACAAAGACTGTTTGTTTATCGCTTATGTACGTTTTGACATGACAAACTCCCTGTGTGAGGATCTACTTTTTTGTAAATATGTCAGAGACACAGCTGAAGAGCTATTCAAAATGCTGGACTGCTTCCTGACTGAGAATGGGCTAAAGTGGGAGAACTGCATTGGTGTTTGCAGTGATGGTGCACAGACCATGGCAGGGATGAGAAAAGGACTTCGGGCACTCATCAAGAAGGCCTCACCTAATGCTGAGTGGACACACTGTGTTATACACAGAGAAGCACTGGCATCAAGGCACCTTTCCTCTGAATTAAGCGAGGTTATGACTGACATTGTAGGTGTAGTCAATTTTATAAAGACCAGACCACTAAAAACAAGAGTCTTCTCTGCTATCTGTGAGGAGATGGGAGCTGAACATCAAGCTGTGCTGTTTCACAGTGAAGCAAGGTGGCTGTCACGAGGAAAAGTCTTGTCCCGAGTTTGTGAGCTCAGAGAGCAGATAATAATGTTTTCGGAGCAGGAGCACAAGTATGACCTCGCAGAAAAATTTWGTGATGAGAATTTCCTGGCAAAACTGGCCTACCTGAGTGACATATTTGGAAAGCTAAATGAACTAAATCTACAGCTTCAAGGGAAAGATAAACACCTCCCTCAGGTCACAGACAAGATCAGCTCTTTCACTCGAAAGCTTGCAATGTGGGGCAGGCGACTTGATGAAGGAAATACTGATTCATTCGAGAACCTGCATGAATTTGTTGACACTACTGACTATGATGCCACCTCAGTGATTCCATATATTAAGGAGCATATTTCATCACTGATTGRGATTCTTTAAAAAGTACTTCCCTGAAAACAGTTCCCAATATGACTGGGTGAGAGATCCTTTCAATGCACCAGCTCCAACTGGTTTCAGCTCTGCAGAGGAGGACCAGTTCATTGATATGACGTCTGACTCCACATTGAGACTGAGGTTCACATCACAGACACTGAGTGAATTCTGGCTGAGTGTAGAGAGGCAGTATCCACTCTTAGGGCAGAGGGCCATGGACATTCTTCTTCCTTTTGCAACATCTTATCTTTGTGAGACTGGCTTCTCTGCTGTTGCTGCACTGAAGACCAAGTGCAGGTCCCAGCTAAACATTGAGCAGGAGMWGAAAGTTRCAGTATCATGCTTCAAACCCCGCTTCGAAAAGCTGTGCTCTGCAAAACGTGCTCATTGTAGCYATTAATCCTGACTTCCWCATTTTGATWWWAAAAAATCAGCACAAATTGTTTTATTCATTTTTGTTTTATAGGTCAAAGTGTTTCATATATTGTGCTCCTGAGTTAATGTTGCTGATCAATTAGAATTTATTATTATTTATTGATTATATTTTATTTTATTTTTCAGTATCAAATGGTCAAAAAATGTTAACAGTTTAAATAAGGGTTGATTTTTTTTATTTTTTTTCAGGCAAATTGATGCACTTTAAGTCTTTTCTGTTACAGAGTAAAAAACAATGTTAATTTAATAAAGTTATTCTTTGTTGTAAGTTGATCTATATTTCTATATTTCTACCTCCGCCTTTGTGCAAGGAGGAGCACTGCCAGAGCCCTGCAAAATGACCTCCAGCAGGCCACAAATGTGCATGTGTCTGCTCAAACGGTCAGAAACAGACTCCATGAGGGTGAGGGGCTTACAGCCCAACACCGTGCAGGACGTTTGGCATTTGCCAGAGAACACCAAGATTGGCAAATTCGCCACTGGCGCCCTGTGCTCTTCACAGATGAAAGCAGGTTCACACTGAGCACATGAGCACATGTGACAGACGTGACAGAGCCTGGAGACGCCGTGGAGAACGTTCTGCTGCCTGCAACATCCTCCAGCATGACCGGTTTGGCGGTGGGTCAGTCATGGTGTGGGGTGGCATTTCTTGTGGGCGCACAGCCCTCCATGTGCTCGCCAGAGGTAGCCTGACTGCCATTAGGTACCGAGATGAGATCCTCAGACCCCTTGCTGACACATGCACATTTGTGGCCTGCTGGAGGTCATTTTGCAGGGCTCTGGCAGTGCTCCTCCTTGCACAAAGGTGGAGGTAGGCGTCCTGCTGCTGGGTTGTTGCCCTCCTACGGCCTCCTCCACGTCTCCTGATGTACTGGCTGTCCCTGGTAGCGCCTCCATGCTCTGGACACTACGCTGACAGACACAGCAAACCTTCTTACCACAGCTCGCATTGATGTGCCATCCTGGATGAGCTGCACTACCTGAGCCACTTGTGTGGGTTGTAGACTCCGTCTCATGCTACCACTAGAGTGAAAGCACCGCCAGCATTCAAAAGTGACCAAAACATCAGCCAGGAAGCATAGGAACTGAGAAGTGGTCTGTGGTCACCACCTGCAGAACCACTCCTTTTATTGGGGGTGTCTTGCTAATTGCCTATAATTTCCACCTTTTGTCTATGCCATTTGCCACACAGCATGTGACATTTATTGTCAATCAGTGTTGCTTCCTAAGTGGACAGTTTGATTTCAAGAAGTGTGATTGACTTGGAGTTACATTGTGTTGTTTAAGTGTTCCCTTTATTTTTTTGAGCAGTGTTTACAGTCGCGGCGGAGAGTTGGGGGCGCGAAATGTTTACTTCTTCCTAGGGGGGGCGTAACAGAAAATAATTGAGAAGCATTGACTTATCCGCTACGCGATTCAGCATTCGGCGGTCCCATTCTGTGAGGTTGTGTGGCCTACCACTTCGCGGCTGAGCCGTTGTTGCTCCTAGACATTTCACTTACAATACAGCACTTACAGTTGACCAGGGCAGAAATTTGACGAACTGACTAGTTGGAAAGGTGGCATCCTATGACGGTGCCACGTTGAAAGTCACAGCGCACTTCAGGAAGGCCATTCTACTGCCAATGTTTGTCTATGTAGWTTGCATGGCTGTGTGCTCGATTTTATACACCTGTCAGCAAAAAGTGTGGCTGAAATATCAGAATCCACTAATTTGAAGAGGTGTCCGCATACTTTTGTATATATAGTGTACGTATCTTTTGATTGACTGTTCTGACACTGTTACTGTTTACAATTATGTCCTAATAACTTCCAGTGCTCAGCACCTGCATGTATAGCATCATCTTCCCCCATGTCTAGGTCTACAGACAAGTTGTGTGATTTGTTTTGTTTGGGTGTAGACAGATACAGTTCAGGGAAATACATATTGAAACAGGCAGCATCTATTATTAAAAAAAAACATTTAAAATACTCTGAAATCCTGAAAGCTACCCCTTGCTTAGCCTGCCACTTCCCGGCTGTTCAAGAGAGGCGTGTATACGTGAGGGACTTGGTATAGAGAAACGCGGGGACACGCTCTCCCAAAGGAAGGGGGTAATGTAGCGACATCAAAAAAACTGTAATTCATAAGATTGTATTCCACTAAGCACTACACCTCTTTTTCCACCAACTGCACACATTCGACTGCYTTCTGCAAATGGCTCATCTCGAATAATAAACACTCTATACTGTATCCCATGCAGATAATTTCCCTCTGGATCCTGTGTTTTCCTCTACCGGTGAGGGTGAGTTGAGGATATGACACTGTTGATTAGGCCTGCCACTCTATGTACTGTCCTGTGTGTCTTGTCCTAAAAAGCACTTTTAACAGAGATGCTTTATTGAACATTGTTAGTAGAGGAGTAGGTGTTATCTGGGTGTATGAAACCGCAATCTGGACTCAGGGGTAGATGTAACAWAGTAAATGTAAATCCGGGACACTGCAATTAGTATGGTGTGTTACGTTTCATATGGTAGGCCTATGTGTTAATTTAAGAATGTCCGTCATCCATTTCGTATGATATGTTACGAATTGCAATTCGTACAATATGTTACGAATTGCAATTTGTACAGTATGTTATGAATTTGCAAAACAAATGATGTGTTATGAATTCCAAATTGCTTTAGCTAACGTTAGCTAGGTGGCTAACGCTAGCTAGGTGGCTGACGTTGGCTGGGTTGGGGGTTAGGGTTAGTGGAAGAGTTAACTAACATGCTAAGTAGTTGCAAAGTTGCTAAAGTTGTCTATGATRAGATTCGAACACACAACCATTGGGTTGCTAGATGTTCACATTATTTGTTTACCCATCTACCCCGACCATCCACCCTACTTTAGTTTCTGTCGTCTGTCTTATCTACCAGTTCTGGGTCACATTTCCATTACAGTCTTCTGGAGCAGTGACTTCTCATTGCTTCTGGAAAGTGTCACTCATTTAGCCGAMAGAAACTTTCACCGGTTTTCCTCACTAAGCARCGAGCCTTCTCAGGTCTCTACTCCACCCATTACTGGGTCTGAGCCGCCAAAGGGTCCCACCAGTAGCTCTGACAAATTGAAAACCTTAGTCTTAAAATATAGAATTTGTAGATAACTGTCCCTCTTTCTGGGACTCCCCCACAAACAGGGCAAAGCCTGGACTGCTGAGGAGTGATGGACTCTATCCAAGCTGGAGGGGTGCTCTCATCTTATCTATGAACATAGACAGGGCTGTACTCCTCTAGCTCCACAATGAGATAGGGTGCAGGCCAGGCAGCAGGCTGTTAAACCTCCTGTTGTGTTCGTTTCATGTTAATTCATTCTGTGTTCCATAATAATCCATATTTTATCACCTAATGTTGTGTTAGATCTTTTTATCAAATTAAGTTCTTGTGTACATTACAAGTTTTGCATTTCTATTTGCTATAGGGGTGCAAAGGTGAACGTCAAGGCACTGGAGTGACAAACCGCCCTTGCTGTCTCTGCTTGGCCGGCTCCCCTCTCTCCACTGGGATTCTCTGCCCCTATTACAGGGGCTGAGACATTGGTTTACTAGTGCTCTTCCATGCCATCCCTAGGAGGGGTGCGTCACGTTGTCCTAGCGCTTTTTTCGCTAAACTCGACTTGAGTGGGTTGTGGGGTTTATATCCTGCCTGGTTGGCCCTGTCTGGGGGTGTTTATTTTACCACCAAGACAGATGATGGCACTAAGACTGCCACTCAGTCAGCTGTATAGGAAATAAGTAAACAGGAAACCACTCACCCAGAGGTGGCGCACTAGTGGCCGGAAGCTTTAATGCAGGGAACTTAAATAAGTTCTACCAAATTTCCATCAACATGTTTAAATGTGCAACCAGAGGGGAAAAAACTATAGTCACCTGTACTCCGCACATACAGATACGCGTACAAAGCTCTCCCTCGCCCTCCATTTGTAAATCTGACCACAACTCTTCCTCCTGATTCCTGCTTAACAAGCAAAAATTAAAGCAGGAAGCACAAGTGACTCGGCTATAAAAAAGTGTCAGATGAAGCAGATGCTAAACTACAGGACTGTTTTTGCTATCACAGACTGGAACATGTTCCGGGATTCTTCCGATTGCATTGAGGAGTACACACAATCAGTCATGGCTTTATCAATAAGTGCATCGAGGACGTGCTCCCACAGTGAGCTGTACGTACATGCCCCAACCAGAAGCCATGGATTACAGGCAACATTCGCACTGAACTAAAGGGTAGAGCTGCCGCTTTCAAGGTGCGGGACTCTAACCCGGAAGCTTACAATAAATTCTGCTATGCCCTGCGGCGAACCATCAAACAGGCAAAGCATCAATACAGGGCTAAGATTGAATCATACTACACCGGCTCCGACGCYAGCCTTATGTGGCAGGGCTYGCARACTATTACAGACTACAAAGGGAAGCACAGYCGCGAGCTGCCCAGTGACACGAGCCTACCAGACGAGTTAAATCCCTTCTATGCTCACTTCGAGGTAAGCAACACTGAGGCATGCATTAGAGCATCAGCTGTTCCGGATGACTGCGTGATCACGCTCTCCGTAGCCGACGTGAGTAAGACCTTTAAACAGGTCAACATACACAAGGCTGAGGGGCCAGACGGATTACCAGGACGTGTGCTCCGGGCATGTGCTGATCAACTGGCAGGTGTCTTCACTGACATTTTCAAAATGTMCCTGATTGAGTCTGTAATACCAACATGTTTCAAGCAGACCACCATAGTCYCTGTGCCCAAGAACACAAAGGCAACCTGCCTAAATGACTACAGCTCGTAGCACTCATGTCCGTAGCCATGAAGTACTTTGACAGGTTGGTAATGGCTCACATCAACACCATTATCCCAGAAACCCTAGACTCACTCCAATTTGTATACCACCCAAAGAGATCCACAGATGTTGCAATCTCTATTGCACTCCACACTGGCCTTTCACACCTGGACAAAAGGAACACTTATGTGAGAATGCTATTCATTGACTACAGCTCAGCGTTCAACACCATAGTACCCTCACAGCTCATCACTAAGCTAAGGATCCTGGGACTAAACGCCTCCCTATGGAACTGGATCCTGGASTTCCTGACGGACCGCCCCCAGGTGGTGAGGGTAGGTAGCAACACATCTGCCACGCTGATCCTCAACACTGGAGCTCCCCAGGGGTGCGTGCTCAGTCCCCTCCTGTACTCCCTGTTCACCCACGACTGCATGGCCAGGCACGACTACAAAACCAACATTAAGTTTGCAGACGACACAACGGTGTGAATGTATAGTGAAAGTGACTATGCATATATGATAAGAGTAGCAGCAGTGTAAAAAGAGGGGTTGTGGGGGCACACAATGCAAATAGTCCGGGTAGCCATTTGATTACCTGTTCAGGAGTCTTATGGCTTGGGGGYAAAATCTGTTGAGAAGCCTTTTTGTCCTAGACTTGGCACTCCGATACCGCTTGCCATGCGGTAATAGAGAGAACAGTCTATGACTGGGGTGGCTGGGGCCTTTGACAATTGTTAGGTGCCTGATCACCGACAACAACGAGACAGCCTATAGGGAGGAGGTCAGAGACCTGGCCGGGTGGTGCCAGAATTAAAAACCTATCCCTCAAWGTAACCAAGACCATGGAGATGATTGTGGACTACAGGAAAATGAGGACCGAGCACGCCCCCATTCTCATCGACGGGGCTGTAGTGGAGCAGGTTGAGAGCTTCAAGCTTCTTGGTGTCCATATCAACAACAAACTAGAATRGTCGAAACACACCAAGACAGTGGTGAAGAGGGCAYGACAAAGCCTATTCCCCCTCAGGAAACTAAATAGATTTGGCATGGGTCCTCAGATCCTCAAAAGGTTCTACAGCTGCAACATCGAGAGCATCCTGACTGGTTGCATCACTGCCTGGTACGGCAATTGCTCGGCCTCTGACCGCAAGGCACTACAGAGGGTAGTTCGCACGGCCCAGTACATCACTGGGGCTAAGCTGCCTGCCATCCAGGACCTCTACACCAGGCGGTGTCAGAAGAAGGCCCTATCAATTGTCAAAGGCCCCAGCCACCCCAGTCAAAGACTGTTCTCTCTACTACCGCATGGCAAGCGGTACGGAGTGCCAAGTCTGGGACAAAAAGGCTTCTCAACAGTTTTCAGCCCCAGCCATAAGACTCCTGAACAGGTAATCAAATGGCTACCCGAACTATTTGCATTGTGTGCCCCCTCAACCTCTCTCTTTTTACACTGCTGCTACTCTCTGTTTATCATATATGCATAGTCACTATAACTATACACTCTATGTACATATACCTCAATTGGGCCCGACACCAGTGCTCCGCACATTGGCTAACCGGGCTATTTGCATTGTGTCCCACTCACCACCCGCCAACCCCTCTATTACACTACTGT